>NC_059439.1:15405333-15433902 GCF_021028975.2 Sphaerodactylus townsendi | reverse complement strand
CACACACACACACACACACACACACACACACACACACACACACACACGGTCCATACACTGATTCCATACTCTGGTTGTGGTGGGGGGAGGCAGAAAACTCAGATTTTGCACCAGGCTAAGTTTTCCCTAGATATGCTTCTGACCCCAATATTAAACTCTCTTTGCCTTGAAAATGGGGAGGAACTGGTTTTTCTGTATTGTGGGGAAATGAAAGGCTCGGCTTTGTGGAGAATGCAGGTTTCTCCAACTGGATTATGTACTTCTGTGCAACACAGACGTGTCCCCACTGGAAATGAGAATGATTGCAAATGGATGTTGTGGATTTTCCGGGCTGTGTGGCTGTGGTCCAGTAGTTTTTGCTCCCGACTTTTCACCCGCAATGCCAGCCATACCTGTGGGTGAAATGTTAGGAACAAAAACTACCAGGCCACGGCCAGACGGCCCAGAAAACCCACAACAGCCAGAAAAGCCACAAACCCATTTCCAGCCAGGAAATTCTTCGACAAGGCAACAGTTCCAAACTTCTAGCAAATTTTGTCAGTTGTTTCAAAATGTACACAAAGAGCCCTGATTTCAGAAAACAGGATTAAAAAAATTATATAACTGTTTCCATTCTATGTTTCTCCCCACTGGGGAACTCAAAGGATTTGACCAAAAAAACACAAAAATGTAATCTAGACAACCAAACAGCAAACCATCATACTGCTGGTCAGTTTCTTGCTGGAGCCACTAGGCATGCTCACCCAGAGACCTGGAAAGGAAACAAAAACTCTGCCCAGGTAAATTCCTCTTCCCTGAAATTGGATTTAGTAATTCTGCCCCCTCCCCAGTCCTAGGAAAGAAAAGGCAAACACTTTGAGCGAGTGCTGATGCCAAGAGTAGAAATCCAAAGAAGATCAGATCTGCAAGATGAGATGAGATTAGGTGGATTATAACTCCTCCGTCCTCCTAACCTGCCAGATTCCTTTAACCTGCTTCAACCTGTCTTCTGGCTGGTATATTTTCTACCACTTAGGGCGATGCTTTTCACTGGGTCCACAGAGCACAGCCTCCTTGGTAGAGGTGTCAAATCTGGGTTGGGGAAACCCTGGAGATTTAGGGGTGCATTTTAGGGAGGGTGGGGTTGGGGGAAACGAGGGACCTCCACAGGGGATAATGCCCAAAGTCCGCCCTCTGAAGCAGCCAGTTTCCCCAGGTGAACTGATTTTGAACTTCCATCGTTTACAACTCTTCTGGCATTTCTACTATGCAGTTCTGCTCTTGGTGATATTTCCTTTTTAGCTGTTTCCAAATAAAATTTCACGATTCCTTGCTCTCTCAGTAATGATGACAGTTTGGGATCCATTCTGCAAGGAATAAGAAAAAAATAAGGCTGCGTCACAGTTTTCCTCAGGTGAATATTGGTCTTGGGCAATGTGGTACAGTGGTTAGAGTGTCAAACGAAGAACCGGGTCCATGTAGCACAGCCTCCTTGGTAGAGGTGTCAAGTCTGGGTTGGGGAAACCCTGGAGATTTGAGGGTGGGTTCAAATCCCCCACACCATTAAAATTCACTGGGTAACATTGGTCTCTCTGTCAGCATAACCTGTCTCAGTTCCTCTGGAGAAAATGGCTTCTTTGGAGAGTGGGCTACATGGCGGTATGCCTCCCCAAGCCCCTCTTTCCCCAGGCTCCACCCCCAAATATCCAGGAATTCCTCAACCCAGAGTTGGCAACACTACCCATCAGTGTTGTCTCCCTGGAGCAACCATTTTGTTAATTGCAAGGCATTGTGGGAAAGCTCTCTGTGGTTGCTAGGGAACTGTTGGCTCGATTGGCACAATCTAGGGCAGTGTGTGCCTCCTGCAGAGCGCGGCTGCCCTGCAGAAAGATGCCTGCAGAGGAAGGAGCTGGAGTTTGCTCGTGGCAGTGAGCCAAGCTGTACACACTCAGAAAAAAGCCAGGCATTTCCTTCTTCCATCCATAGTCCAATCTGGCCCACGAAGGATTTTACTAGGTTGTAATAGGCAGCAGCAAGCCACAGGGGAAAAACAGTTGCTTTTTCTTGAGCTGGCTTCGGTTGGTCAAAGAGAAACAGGAAGCCTTTGGGTTACACAAATCCCTCTATCAAACCGGAAAGCATCAGAACTGCTGAAGTGTCCTGTGTAGCTTGTGTGGCTGCTGTCCTAATAAGCAATATCAAGTCTAGCAAAGTTGTGCAAGCTGATTTAAGTGGGACTTCCTACCCCCAGGCCTGTTCTTTGGCTTTTTGCTCCTGTACTCCCCTCCTTATCCCACCACAGATAACGTTGTCAGCCTCCCTGCGAGGCCTGATATCTCCCGGAATTACGACTGCTTCCCAGACTACAGAGGTCCCCTGGAGAAAATGGCACCCAGGGGAAGCACTGAAATTGTGCCCCCCCCCCCCGCCCCGGACTCTATCACAGTGAGGGGAGCAGCACATTGGGGGGTGGTACCGAGCAACCCTGGGAGGAGGAGAGAAAAGAAGAGGGAAAGAGAGAAGTCCAGCAGCAGGGGGCGGGTGGGAAATAGCACCCACATTTCCTGCCCCTGCTGTTCCACCACCCCCCCCCCCCCACTGCAGTCTGTATGGTTGCTGGGGTGGCGATTCTGGGGGTGGATTCTGAGCAGGGGAAATCTCCCCTGCTATAATCCGGTGCCCAAGTAGATCGCCACTGGTCCCTGCCAGTCTTCCCCTTGGTGCCCCGCAATAACCACAGCTCTGCCAACCCCATCCACCAAGGGGAAGAGAGGAAGATTGGCATGGGGTGGCAGCAGGCAGTACAGAGTTTTCCCCAGCTACCCACTCCTGGGAGGAGAGGGAAAGGCAGATGGCCGAATGCACCCACTGTGTGACCCATGGGGGGGGTGGAGGAGGAGAAGGAGAAGGAGAAGGAGAAGGAGAAGGAGAAGGAGAAGGAGAAGGAGAAGGAGAAGGAGAAGGAGAAGGAGAAGAAAAGTTTAGATGTATATCCTGCCTTTCTCTCCTGTAAGGAGACTCAAGGTGGCCTACAAGCTCCTTTACCTTCCTCTCCCCACAGCAGACACCTGGTGAGATTGTAGGTTTAGCTGAGAGAGTTCTGACAGAACTGTGACTAGCCCAAGGTCACCCAGCAGGAATGTAGGAGTGCGGAAAAACATCTGGTTCACCAGATAAGCCTCTGCCACTCAGGTGGAGGTGGAGGAGTGGGGAATTAAACCCGGTTCTCTAGATTAGAATCCATCTGCTCTTAACCACTACACCATGCTGGCTCTCAGTGGGAGTGGTGCCTAGTGCTCCCACCCCCTCCACTGCCCCCTCATCTGCGAATGGCATCCTTGGAGGGTGAGGCCAGTAGTGGCATTATACCTGCTGAGGTACCTGTCTTCCTCAAGCCCATCCTACTTGGGTTCCACCCCGAAGTCTCCAGGGATTTCCCAACCTGGCGCTGGCAACCCTACAGACCATCTCCCTCAGACAGCAGATCTACCAGAGAGAGAGAAGGAGGGAGGGTGTGATGCCGCGGCTCACGTGCCATCTGACTTCTTTGCAGTCCCAGCGGCAAAAAAGGGCTAATCAGATGCTTAAGTCCCCAGCAGCTCTCGGCAAGATTAATGCCGCCGCACGCATCCGAAATGGGTCACTGTCGGTCAATGATCTGGCTGGCAGAAGCGGCCTCCCTCTGGAAGCTTCTGCGAAGAGGCTGGCGGAGGGGCGGCCTGGTGGAATCCAGTTAAGGTTGCCACACCAAGCTGAGAAATCCCTGGATATTTGGGGACGGTGGCGTTTGGAGAGGCAAGGGGGCTCAGCAGGGACTGGGTGCTATAGTGTCCTGAAGCCGTCATTTCCTCCCGGGTAACTGAGCTTGGCGGTTGTAGTTCTCAAGGAGATCTAGTGTTCACCTGGAAGCTGGTGGTTTTAAAGCTGGTAGGGGTACAGGGTGGCATGTGATAGCTCAGGAGCAGAGCTGACCTGGTCCCTCGAGGGATGGGATCTCAAGGTGGCATCAAGCCACGCAAAGGATACTCTATTTTATAGGTGTCAAACTCGCGGCCCTCCAGATGTTATGGACTACAGTTCCCATCATCCACTGCCAGCATGCTGGCAGGGGATGATGAGAACTGTAGTCCATAACATCTGGAGGGCCGCGAGTTTGACACCTGTGCTCTATTTGGTGGTGGCTCCTTGCCTGGAGATTTTTTCAACCTGACGAGGAGGCTAATAATTCAGAGCAAATACAGTTTCACAGTACTTGAGTATTAAAGGTACAGAATATTCTTTTTGATAACTTTCAGGTGACCCTACCCTTTTTGTAAAGGAAGAAAGACAGAAGGGTAGTCCAGGTGAGTCCTTGAATGGAGCAGAGCTGTGATGTTCTGGCGCCCCCTTGTGTTGGTACAGACAAATGGCTTTTCAAATGCCTAATGTTTTCCTTGCCCTGTTAGAGGTCCGCCCTGATGTTCTCTTTTAAGATTAAAAGTCAGAGGTGGGTTCAACAAAATGATGCTACAGGGAAAGGATTGGATTCCCCCGGTACCGTTTCTCTTGGAGAGACTGTGACTCAGTGACAGGGCTTTGCATTCAAAAGGTTTCAGGTTCAGTCCTTAGCATCTCCAGCTAATGATCAGGCAGTAGAGAATGTAAGAGAGCTCAGCCTGAGACTGTGGAGAGCTGCTGCTGCCAGTCTGAGTAGGCAATACCGACTTTGATGGGCCAAGTATCTGATTCAGTTGGAAGAAGTTTCATGTGCATTCAAGTGACCGAACAAAATTTGAGTCCAGTAGCGCCTTAAAGACCAACAGAATTTCCCAGGAAATACGATTTTGTAAGTCAGTGTTCATCAAATGCTGCAGTGTCACATAACCTGGGAAATGTTGATCTGATCCTGTGGGCTGACATGGCTCCCCACCTGACATGGTTTTCCCAGAGAGAATCGGCTCTGCCACATGGCTTTTCACCATGATGTGGAAGAAGGGGCATGCACGATATTAATTGGTTTGGGTGGTGGTTGTTTTGACTGCTGAAACTCCAGTAGATGTGAGCGCAGGGGTGGGTCTTGACTGCCCTTTCATTTCATTGGCCTCCTCTGCATTTGTGGTCAGAGGCGTATCTAGGGTGGGACAACCAGGGCTTACGTCCTGGGTGCCACTTAAAGGTGAGCGCCCTCAGCATCCAGCCTCCTCTCCATGAAGAATTCTGCTCTGCTCCAGATAAGTCCAGCTTTAAACTGTGGGCTCCACCACTAAAGTCCACATGGACTTCAGTAGCAGAGCCAGCAGTATAAAGATGAGCCCGGCCAGGCCAAGCTGGCAGTTCGATATTGGGCTTGGCCTGGTCGAGATCAGCTGAAGGCAAGCCCACAATTTAAAGCTGGCCCTGGCCCAGGCAAGACCAACATAGAACTGTGGGCTCAGCCTGGCCTCATAAGAACATAAGAACAAGCCAGCTGGATCAGACCAGAGTCCATCTAGTCCAGCTCTCTGCTACTCGCAGTGGCCCACCAGGTGCTTTGAGGAGCTCACGTGCAGGATGTTGCTCCTGAGCACCTGGATTGTTAAGGCATTTGCAATCTGAGATCATAGAGGATCAAGATTGGTAGCCATAGATCGACTTCTCCTCCATAAATCTGTCCAAGCCCCTTTTAAAGCTATCCAGGTTAGTGGCCATCACCACCTCCTGTGGCAGCATATTCCAAACACCAATCACACGTTGCGTGAAGAAGTGTTTCCTTTTATTAGTCCTCATTCTTCCCCCCAGCATTTTCAATGAATGCCCCCTGGTTCTAGTATTGTGAGAAAGAGAGAAAAATTTCTCTCTGTCAACATTTTCTACCCCATGCATAATTTTATAGACTTCAATCATATCCCCCCTCAGCCGTCTCCTCTCCAAACTAAAGAGCCCCAAACGCTGCAGCCTCTCCTCATAGGGAAGGTGCTCCAGTCCCTCAATCATCCTCGTTGCCCTTCTCTGCACTTTTTCTATCTCCTCAATATCCTTTTTGAGATGTGGCGACCAGAACTGAACTGAACTGAACACAGTACTCGTCCAGTGTTATACTGCTGGTTCTGCCATGGAAGAGCTGCCTCCAAAGTCACGTGGCCTTTGGCAGCAGTGGGTGCAGCTTAATGCTGGACCTGGCCAGGCTGCAGGGGAGGGAGGGGGAGGGGTTTTCAGTGCTTTCCCTAGGCACGGTTTTCCATAGATACACCCTCTTTGTGGTGGTGAAGCCTGCCTCTCCAAATTGTTGGATGCTGGAGCATTGGAGTCTGATCAACTTGGCACCTGCAGTAACTGCCTATGAATTCACATTGCAGCCCCATCATCACAACATCCAAGCTGGCCAGAGTCTACCGTGGGCTCTTCTGTTCTGGTTGGTCCACCACGTGCTCTGCCCCCACCCTCTAGTCCTGTGGTGGCGAACCTTTGGCACTCCAGATGTTATGGACTACAATTCCCAACAGCCCCTGCCAACATGGCCAATTGTAGGGGCTGATGGGAATTGTAGTCCATAACATCTGGAGTGCCAAAGGTTCGCCACCACTGCTGTAGTCTCATGGGCTACTCAATGCATCCGTTCCTCCTGCTCTGTCTCTATCTTGGTTCCCCAACCAATCAACTGCTTGGGGTGGCAGTTGGGGTGGGTGCCCCACGCCGCAGGAACTCAGCTTGCACCGCCTCTTGGCTCCTTGCTGTCAGAAGCCAGGGTCTGACCAAGCTGGTGGTGCAGGCCCAGGAGGGGTTGGATGTCCCCAGCTCGGGGCAATGAGATACTTTGAGCTTGCTCTGCATAATGGATGCTGGTTAAAAGCCTTGCAAAACCGCCTGCCTCTGCAGTCCATTTAGGGGTGGGCTGGCCAACGCTGACCTTACCTCTCTTCCAGGAATTGGGCAGTGGCCCCAGATTGATTCGGCTTTCAGGTTTTGGCTGAGCATTCCCTGACTCACAGCAGCTCGGCTTGGCTTTTTGGCAGCTTAGCCTGGGGGAGGGGCATCGGGTTGGCGCAGTGGGGTAGGGACCAAAATACTTGCTTGTGTCACGCAGACAAGATTAGGGTGTTTGTGGCTGAAAGCAGGAGCTGTGATCCATGGTACATGGTGGATTCTTGCCTATGATATTTTGCGCCACAGTCAAATCTGTTAGGCTTCCACACATTACAGGAAAACTGTGTTTTTGTGGTATTATTGTGGTATTATTGTGGTATTTTGTGGTATTATTGTGGTATTACTGCTCACTTTCTGAATTGACTTGTCCATTCAGGAAAATCTGGTTGTGAATAACTTCTTGCTCAGAATATGCATTCCCTGCTTTTCTTTTTCCTCAAAGGGATCCCAAAGCCACTTACTACAATGAAGAACAATATCATTGAAATAGAAACAAACAGTAACCAGCTGTGCCTTGGACCAGTTCTGCACTCAGTCAGCCAGTTTGCCCAAGCGCAGGGGCATGTGGGAAGGGGCAAGAGTCCTTTGGCTGTTGGTCTGTGGTTCACACCTCTGGCCCCACCCAGGTGTTACACCTGGAGACTGAAAGATCAAACGAAGGCCCAGCTTAAATGTCATAGCCGGCCAGAGACTCCCTCCCAATCAGTAGATGCTGCCTTTGTCTGTAAGCTGCCATCTTTCTCATTCAAATCTTATCCTTGTCAGAATCTCACAGGGTATACCTAGGCAAGATGTGCTGCTTCTCAGCCACCTGTCTGCAATATGGGACGAATCTTCCCAGGAGTTTGGAAGGAGGGTACAGAAATGATGGCGCACAATATGTGATGCCAGGTCTGACTCAGCCCCCAGATGTGCCATAAACATATTGGGAGATGCTTTGACCAACCAAAACATCCCCCTGATGTGCTTATATCACACCTGGGCTTCAGGTGGATGTGATGTCATATAGCATCATTTCCTGCAGGTCTGGGGGTGGGGCTCTTTTGCAGGGTCCTTCCCTCCCCTCCCACCAGAGGCAGGCAACTAGTAAACCTGCAAGAAAGTGCTGCCAAAATGCTCCATGTTATTGTACATTTTTGTCCTTTGTTTCCTCAACAGTTGGTCATTCTGACCTATCAAAACTCATTTGTGTTCATCTGAATGAGCATCTTCTAGATATCCATGGAAGGGACCATCTTCAAGCAGGGCAAAGTCATCTCCCTTTTGGCCTTCACATATTATTTTGAATTTTGGTGCCCTTCTCTTTCCCAAAGGAAGTTTGAAAGCAACCAGGTCTGGTGACCCCATACTGCAAATTGATCCTTCTGCCAAATAAATGTTGACTGGTAGATCTTCTGTATGGACCAAAACTTAGCCGTCTCGGACCTCCTGGGTGATCCTTATCACATGCCTGACCCCTCTTTATGTTCTCTTTTGCAGGATATAAGACTCTGCTAAAATGTCTCTCTGGGAAATTTTGTCGACGAGAGCTTATTGGCATCATGGGTCCCTCTGGGGCCGGGAAATCGACCCTAATGAACATCCTGGCTGGTTATCGGTGAGGCAGTTTCTGTTTTCCCAAAAGGGCTGGGGCTGTTACTGAGCTCAGAACTTTCACCGTAGTTAGGCTGATGCTACAGATCCGTCGCTGTCTTTGGCCAGCAATTGCTCTGCAGTGAGGAGGCACAGAAAACCGTCATCACAAGGAGATCCTGTGCCACGGCCTCTCAGTCAAAGGACTGCAAATTTAAAACACATTGAAACAGAATGACTGTTTTTTTAAAAAAATTTTATTGTATCATTTGAATTTTACAGTTTATAGTAATTTCCTTCTTCATACATTTTCAAACAATACTTCCCCCCCTTTTCTCCCTCCCCCCATTACTTCTTCTTCATAGTTTTGTCACACAAACAGCAGTAAGTTCATTCTCTGTAGCCTCTTCTCCCTTATTTCTTCGTTGACTCGAGCTTCTTTCATCCAGTCCATGTATATTATCCATATCTTCAAATTTTCATTCTGTTTATCTTGCCATGTCTTATTTTTGGTTAGTATATTGAAAATATCAAGTGTCACTTGTTCCCAGATATATTCTAACCATTTCTGAAATGTCCATTTTTTCTTTTCTTTCCAGCCCAAGGCTATTGTTGCATGGGCTGCTTTAATCATTATTTTATACATATAGCTATATCGTTTATCCACCCTTCTGTCTACCATTACACCCATGAACATGAAGTCATTATTTAGAAACAGAATGACTGTTGACTAAAGATTGTAACTAGATGTTAAGAATTGTTAATAAATAGACTTCGGCCTTTCTATGCAAGTTCCAAGTGGTTTCTTATTAAACAAGGAACTGTTAGCAAAAAAGTTTAATGGTTTTAATGGACTTATTAATATTTGATAGATGTTGTGTGGAATGATTTTATTGTGGTGAGGTTTGTACAGAAATGATTTTATTGTTGTGAGATTTGTACAGAAATGATTTTATTGTCAGCCGCCCTGAGCCTGGCAACCAGGACTGGAAGCCATCCAGAAGAAGAGAGTCCATCAGTGAGTGGCCCCATCCAGTGGGCATAAAGACCCACCAGATATTTTGCCAAGCGACCCCTTCCCCCCCCCCCCACATTCACACACACACCTGGAATCAATCCTTGAAAGTCTCTAACCAGTTACAAGTAGCACTTTTTGCAGACTGAGAAAATGCTAGTTCATTCACTATAGGCTGGTTGCGACTCCGCGGTTCATTCCGCGCATGCTTTGGTCACAGTTCTTGTCACTTGTAGGGAGACGGGCATGAAGGGGCAGATCCTGGTCAACGGGAGGCAGAGGGAGCTGCGCACTTTCCGGAAGATGTCTTGCTACATCATGCAGGACGACATGCTGTTGCCGCACCTCAATGTGCGTGAGGCCATGATGGTGAGTGAACCAGAAAGGCCAAGCCAGTCTCGGAAGGAGGGAGGGTTTGAGGCAGCCCTGGGAAAGGGAGAGGGGGTCTTCCAGAGACTCACAGGTGTTAGGACTGAAGAACCCTTCCATTCATTGGAGGACTTCTCTCTCCTCGTGCACCTGGGGTTGTGGGTCCTGCATTCTGAGAGGATGATCCGCATAATCACACAGGAAAGTTTCCCGGGCAGTACAGCTGCATCCGTGGTACAGTGGTAGAGCATCTGCTTGGCATGCAGAAGTTCCCAGGTTCGATCCCTGGCATCTCCAGTAAGGATCAGAGGTAGCAGGGGGTATGAAAAAAATCAGACCACCAAGGGCTGCTACCTGTCTGAGTAGACAATAATGAGGATGGTGGGGTAGTTTATTATGCCCTGGAGTCTGGAAAAACTCATTTTCTGGATGCTTTCTGTTCCATATTCAGGTGTCAGCAAATCTGAAACTGAATGAGAAGCAGGAAGTGAAGAAAGAGTTGGTGAGTTTCCATCCCTTCCCCTCCTTTTTGAAAATCCAAGTCGCAAAGAGATTCTCTGCATCTCCTTAGTCCAAATTTACACAGAGCCAAGACACATGAGGGCGGCTCTTTCAGTATTTGTTTCCTTCTCTCTCTGCCCCTGGACTCACGGCCCTGAAAACCGTGAAGGTGTTTTGCCGTCTAACATGGATGGTTACTGGCTCCAGCAGACATTAATGTCTTTAAACTTTCTGTGTTCCGAGATGTGAGAAGTTCTTGGCTTGCAGGTGACTCCTAGCAAAGATCTCCTTAGTTGGCAGGGAGCCGAGCTCTTTGCATCTGACTCATGTGTCCCCTTCAGGAGAGGAAGGAGGAGGAAGAAATTAATGGCCTGTATCTTTGGACATTGGTGATCAAGGATGGATTGCTGAGCCCATTGCTCTTTTGGGAGCAGCGAAGATGGAATGAGTTGGTGTACTGGACTGCATGCAACTCCTCTCTCTCTCTCCCCTTTTCCGCCCTCCCAGGTGAATGAGATCTTGACAGCGCTGAGCCTTCTGGAATGTTCCTACACCCGCACCGTATCCCTCTCCGGGGGGGCAACGCAAACGCCTCGCCATCGCACTGGAGCTAGTCAACAATCCCCCGGTCATGTTCTTTGATGAACCCACCAGGTAGGAGTTCGGCTTTCTAGTTCTGCCGGCCCGATCCATGGGGAAGCTGCCAGGGGGCCGGGGAACAGAACCTCGGGGGCTTCTAGATTCTCTTTAAGGCGGGCATGAGATGGGAGCTCTTGACAGCTTTAATTTTCTCTACATGAAAAACCTACCTGCCCATAGAAAACTAGCACCACTGGGGGAAAGGTTGATCACTATGCTGGATTTCTGCTTGCGGAAAGTTCTTAAAGTAAAGGAGCATTCCTAAATATGACCTCCTGAAGATGTGAAATCCAATCTATCACTGCAGCATCCCCATATTTATCTGAATGTGTTAAAGAGTCCTGAGAACCACAACCACTGAATAATCCCATGTGAAGTCCTGGGTTGTCCAAGGTCAAGTAGCAAATGGATAGGAGAACATTAGTTTAAGTAGAAGACCAGCCAAGACCATTTTACAGGTCTCCTTCTGAGCCAAGGAACCAGCGCAAACCCACAGATGAGGCCCAGAAGGGCTGCCCTAGAAACCCGGAGCCAAGCCTAAAGTGGTTTGCAAGAAAACATGCTTTTAAACATGTAAATGGTCTAAAAATAAAAGCAGAAGACTGGAAAAGCCCCCAAACTACTGATCCTCTCTGTAGTGCCTCCACATTTGCTTTTGAGCTGTAGTGGTTAAGAGCAGGTGGACTCTAATCTGGAGAGCTGGGTTTGATTCCCCTCTCCTCCACATAAGCAGCGGACACTAATCTGGTAAACTGGATTTGTTTCCCTGCTCCTACCTATGAGACCTACTGGGTGACCTTGGGCTAGTCACAGTCCTCTCAAAACTCTCTCAGCTCCACCTGCCTCACAGGGGGTCTACTGTGGGGAGAGGAAGGGAAGGAATTTGTAAGATGCTTTGAGACTCCTTACAGTTGAGGAAAGCAGGATATAAATCCAAACTCTTCTTCTGTTGTTAAGAACATAAGAACAAGCCAGCTGGATCAGACCAGAGTCCATCTAGTCCAGCTCTCTGCTACTCGCAGTGGCCCACCAGGTGCCTTTGGGAGCTCACATGCAGGAGGTGAAAGCAATGGCCTTCTGCGGCTGTTGCTCCCGAGCACCTGGACTGCTAAGGCATTTGCAATCTCAGATCAAAGAGGATCAAGATTGGTAGCCATAGATCGACTTCTCCTCCATAAATCTGTCCAAGCCCCTTTTAAAGCTATCCAGGTTAGTGACCATCACCACCTTCTGTGGCAGCATATTCCAAACACCAATCACACGTTGCGTGAAGAAGTGTTTCCTTTTATTAGTCCTAATTCTTCCCCCCAGCATGTTCTCTGATGCTGGGATTTCTTCTTGCTGTCTTTCTGCAGTGGACTAGACAGCTCCTCCTGCTTCCAGGTGGTGTCCCTCTTGAAGTCCTTGGCCCAAGGGGGCCGCACCATCATCTGCACCATCCACCAGCCCAGCGCTAAACTCTTTGAGACGTTTGATAAGGTGAGACGTTCTGCAGGGGCATAGCTCTGCTGGCTGCTGCAATCCCGTTCCTGGCCAAAGTTGAACCAGACACACTCAGATTTCACCAGTCATCATTTATGCCCTTTCCTCCACATGAGCAGCAGACTCTGATCTGGAGAGCCAGGTTCGATTCCCCGCTCCTCCACATGAAGCCTCCTGAGTGACCTTGGGTTAGTCACGGTTCTTCAGAACTCTCTCAGCCCCACCTAGCCCAGAAGCAGCTTAAAACTCTTCCCCTTCCCCACCCCACAAGGCGCCGTTTGTGTGGTGGGGGGTGGAGGGGTGGAGAAAGGATTGTAAATTGCTTTGAGTCTCTTTGTGGTAGAGAAAAGTGGGATATGAGTCCAACTCTTCTTCTTTCAGCTTTACATCTTGAGCCAAGGGCAGTGCATCTACAAGGGGGCTGTGCCCCTCCTCATCCCCTACCTGAAAGGGCTGGGCTTGCATTGCCCCACCTACCACAACCCAGCTGATTTCAGTAAGTGACCCTCACTTATTTACAGGGCTGAAAAAGAATCAGATACGGGAATTTTCCGCACAATCCTTTTCCTTGTTTGTAAGTTCCTGTTTCTTAGGAGGTTTTTCTCTCTTTAGTGGCCAATTCAATACTATAGTGTATATCTGGCCTAAAGTGATGTAATATCGAATCTACTGCCAGAGAGAGCAAAACACATGTGGGTCAGAATCCCACCCCCTCCCACAAAGATACAGGAACCTCCAAGCAAGGAAAAGGAGAATGTGGAAAAGCCCACAGTCTGTGGATGGTTTTTACTCTAAGCCACCTTGAATCAAGAGGAAAGGTGGGATATACACATTTTAATAAATAAAAACTTTTTAGTCAGGGTAGCCAGATGGAACCTCCAGCTATAGCAGTGGTGTACCAGATGTTGGGTTCAGGAAGGAAGTGGCTATTTCCTTTCCAGCGTGGTGTAGTGGTTAAAAACAGGTGCACTCTAAGTGGCAAAGCAGGGAATCAATTGATTCTTCTCTGCCACTTGAGCTGTGGAGGCTTATCTGGTGAAGCAGATTAGCTTGTGCACTCCAACACATGCCAGCTGGGGGCCCTTGGGCTAGTCACAGTTCTTCAGAGCTCTTTCAGCCCCACCTACCTCACAGGGTGTTTGCTGTGGTGGGAGGGAGAAGGGAAAGGAGATTGTAAGCCCCTTTGAGTCTCCTTACAGGAGAGAAAGAGGAGATATAAATTCAACTCTTCTTCTTCTTCCTGCCATGGTTGATATAGGAGCCCAGATCCTGGAACAGGTGAACTTTGGCCTGACCTAGCAAGGAACTATTCATAACTGGAAGCCTCTGACCTAGCTGCTTTTGACCCTTGCATGTTAGGATAGAAATACACTGCTATGTGCCACCAGTCTTAACAACCAACACTGCCCTCAAAAGACCCAAAGGTTGGTTCAGGAGAAGGCAGCTTCGTGGGTTTATAATGGCTCAGAGTGCAGTCTCTGGATTCAGTTTGTCACCTCATCAGGTGGCCACTGCTAAGTGGCTATTCTGTGACCTCAGTTTTTCCACCTTTCCATCTGTAAAACGGGGATAATTGCCCTGGCAGAACTTACAGAGTGGTTGAAAAATCTGGTGAGATAATGGAAAGAGCGCTAAAGATTAAATATTGGCTGAACTGTGGAAGAACCAGCCTGTTAGCATATGGGATGTATGAGTATTCCTTTCATCCATGCTTTGTGTTTTCACATATCATTGTCACCTGGATTTTTGTTTTGCTCCGGGTATCCCTGATTTGTTGATTTCCTTTATGCTCTTCATAGGCCACTGATGCAAGATAAATGCTGAGTGGAATAAATCCTTACCAGAGGGGAGTAGGAACTAATGCACAAATAAGAATTCTCAGGTTTTATTTATACCCAGGAGGAGCAAAATCCATGATTTTTGAGTCAAAAGGGGTTGTGAAATTTAGTTAGTACAGGACACAAGAGGTACCTTGTCTGCAGGATGGAATGGCGGGTAAGACCATCCCCCCCCCCCCAAGAAAACCCCAGTCTACCTGCTTCTTTGCAGTTATCGAGGTGGCATCTGGAGAATACGGGGACCTCAATTCAATGCTTTTCCAAGCCGTCCAGAACGGGCTGTGCACCATGGCTGAGAAGAAGGTCAGCCCAAACAAAGTGGACTCCTCCTGTCCCGGACGCTGCGTGGTGGTGAGTGGGGCCGGGAGGGGGCAGCAGGGGTGTCTCGTCTTCCAATCTGAGAATCTCAAATCACCCAATCCTTCTGCTCATCCTCAGGGACTGCTACAGTTCAGGGGAGGGTTACCAGCTTCCAGGTGAGGACTGGAGATCTTTTGAAATGACAACTGATCTCCAGGCAACAGAGACCGGTTCCTCTGAAGGGTGGCCTCAAGGGAACCACACAGTGGATTGTCACAGTGTGTTTGCTGTGGGGAGAGGGGGAAGCGAAACGAGATTGTAAGCCCCTTTGAGTCTCCTTACAGGAGAGAAAGAGGAGATATAAATCCAACTCTTCTTCTTCTTCTTCCTGCCATGGTTGATATAGGAGCCCAGATCCTGGAACAGGTGAACTTTGGCCTGACCTAGCAAGGAACTATTCATAATTGGAAGCCGCTGCCCTAGGTGCTTTTGACCCTTGCATGTTAGGATAGAAATACACTGCTATGTGCCACCAGTCTTAACAGCCAACACTGCCCTCAAAAGACCCAAAGGTTGGTTCAGGAGAAGGCAGCTTCGTGGGTTTATAATGGCTCAGAGTGCAGTCTCTGGATTCAATTTGTCACCTTATCTATCAAAACTAGGACAAAGAGGCTTAGAGACAGCTTCTACTCTAGAGCTGTGGCTATGCTAAACTCCGCGGCTTCGTGTTGATGTGTTTGGGGCTGTGTAGGGATGGGTGGAGGAAGGGGAAAGTGAGGATGGGGTATGAGTCTGAAATTGTGTGCATCGAGGAATGCTGCTGTAAATTTCGTTGTGCGTGCACAATGACAATAAAATGCTGATGCTTATGCTTATACAGTGCTGAGGGGTCTGCTCCCCTCCAAAAAAAACCCACCTCACCCTCCTCAGATTCCACCTCCTTAATCTCCCAAGAATTCCCCAACCCGGGATCTAGATCAGGGCTAAACCAAATGTGTGCTGGGGATGGGGTTGCCGGTTCCAAGTTGGGAAAACATTGTGATGCTAATAAAGCCATTGCTTTGTTCATGTTCTCCTCAGGATCTGGACCACATTGAGAGCCATACTTTCGCAACCAGCACCCTGACCCAGTTCTGCATCCTCTTCAAGAGAACATTCCTGTCCATTTTGCGAGACACGGTAAGGACTGGAGAAGGGCAGGTGGGAAGGGGCGGGGGGGGGGACGGAAGAGACCCAGGTACGTATGCGTTGGGAGAGAGGGTGGCGCTACAGTTTTTTAAAAAGTTAACAGAGTTCATGGGTTCCCCAAAATGGGAACTGGTTGCAGTAAAGGAAAAGCCCTCTGCTGCAATAAAGGTGGGTTGCAGTAAAGCAAGGCCCCCTACTCATGCACGTGGGGGGAGGCGCAATATATAAAACAAATAATAACATGAACTCTAAAATCAAGGATTGAAGAAGCTTAGAAGAGAATAGAGCTTCCTTTCTGATGGGTCTAGTGGTCCCCAACCTGGGTTACGTGTACCCACCCCCAGAGCATTTGGGGGTACCTGAAAAAATTACATAATGGATTTGCTAATACGGGGGTATAATTTTAGGGAAATGGGTTGCCAAGGGGTACATGAGTGAAAAAAGGTTGGCAACCACCAGTCTAGAGCATGAAAGATACTGGTGATTTCATTGTTCAGTCCATTAACTCGTTCTGTGAGGTATACTCCTTCTGAAAATGGAGGTTCCATTTGTTGTGTGCCCTCGTGTGTGAGCCAGTGACAGCGACGCACCCCTCTTGCCTTATGCAGGTTCTCACCCACCTACGGTTTATGTCGCACATCTGCATCGGCGTGTTGATCGGCCTGCTGTACCTGCACATCGGCAACGATGCCGCCAAGGTCTTCAACAACACCGGCTTCCTTTTCTTCTCGATGCTCTTTGTCATGTTCGCTGCATTGATGCCGACCGTCCTCACCTGTAAGCACCCGATCCAGTCCTGTGATTGTGCCGGGGGAAACCAAGAGGGTGCTTAAAATGATTTGCTATGGTATTCCCCCCTCCCCCCCCACACACACACTCTCAATACGCACAGCCCTACGTGGATGTGCCCCAGCATAGGAGAGCCACTGGTGGTTCTGATTCCCCAAGACTGATGGTGGGGATGGAAATTGCTGTCTGTCACAGCCAGCTTACGGGGACCCTGCAGGGTTTTCAAGCCAAGAAACTAACCGAGCTGGTTTGCTGTAGCCTGCTTCTGCGTATGATACCACAGAGTCCACCCTCCAGGGGAACGGGGTCTCTGTCACCTGGAGGTGCGGAGTATTTACAAGAGACCTCCAGCCTGGTTGTGTTTTCGTGCTGACTGCCGCTCATCCGCCCTGTCTCTCCCTGCAGTCCCCCTAGAGATGTCTGTATTTCTGAGAGAGCATTTGAATTACTGGTACAGCCTGAAGGCCTATTTTCTAGCCAAGACCATGGCGGACATACCTTTCCAGGTGAGCTTGCTGGGTTCCTCTGCCCTGCAAGGTGCTGCCGCACACCACCGGCTCGAGCCTCCCGTCACTGCAGCTCCTGCCTTCTCTGCAGTTCTCAGACGAGGAGGGCAGGGAGGGGCGAAACTGTTGCTTTGGACCCAGGAGTGTTAATCTGTCCCCTCCGGCATCCTTCAGGTCATCTGTCCCATCGTCTACTGCAGCATTGTGTACTGGATGACGGCTCAGCCCCCTGAAGTCTCACGCTTCTTACTGTTTTCCGCACTGTCCACCTGTACCGCTTTGGTGGCCCAATCTCTGGGGCTGGTGATCGGAGCAGCTTCCACTTCCGTACAGGTTAGGCAGATGGGGGGGGGGGGGTTGTCTGTTTTGGTGCGGGGTGAGGTTATCTAAGACTATAACCTTTGCAGAATTATATTTAGAATAAAAATAAGAGTTTTAGATTTATATTTCCCCTTTCTCTCCTATAAGGAGACTCAAAGGAGCGTACAATCTCCTTTCCCTTCCCCCCCCACAACAAACACATGGGTGGGGCTGAGAGGGCTCCACAGAACTGTGACTAGCCCAAGGTCACCCAGCTGGCACGTGTTGGAGTGCACAAGCTAATCTGGTTCACCAGATAAGTTTCCACAGCTCAAGTGGCAGAGCAGGGAATCAAACCCGGTTCTCCAGGTTAGAGTGCACCTGCTCTTAACCATTGCAACCAGATTTCAGTTTCCTGCAGAGGGAAGTCTGAGTCACTGGGAATTTCACAAGGCCTGGCAGAAGGGGACCCCGCTTTGGATTTCTATACCTTGAGAGAAAAGCAGGCAAAAATTACAGAAACAAATGCCCTTGTCTCAGTTTTTTTTAATGAAATTTGATGTCAAATTGAATGACCTGAACTTTCAAGTAGAAATTCAAAATCTTGTGACAAAAATAAAACTGTCCACCTCTGGAAGAGAAATCAACCTCCCAACCTATTTAACCACAGTTCCTGGATTCGACGTATGTTGCCAGAATGTCGAAACCAATTTATCTTGATGGAAAAGCCATCTTAATTTGCTGGTATCTGGGAGGAGAAATCTATCAGTGTTGATCTGCATTATTTTTTTTCTTTACTCTGAATTGTCGTGTTTGTAGAATGTGTGTGTTTCAGTATGTGTGAGTTTTATAGGTAGGCCCCTTCCGCACACGCAAAATAATGCGTTTTCAAACCACTTTCACAACTGTTTGCAAGTGGGTTTTGCTATTCCGCACAGCTTCAAAGAGCACTGAAAGCAGTTTGAAAGTGCATTATTCTGCATGTGTGGAATGAGCTGTAGTCTCATTTCCTTTTACCTTTGCTGTGTATTTTTGTTAACAGATGCATGGCTAATGTTCTGCCAAGATAGAATCAAAACGCACTTTGAAGTTGTAAAAAAACTATCAGTTTCTTTAAGGGCAGAGTGACACGTTTTTGGATCCTGATCTTGTTTAACTCTGAGAGCTCCAGCTGTTAAGATTTGGAGATTCCTTCTCCAAAGCCCAGCTTAGCCTTTTATTCTCAGAGTCTCCCTGTTTCTCTGCCTTTGTTTCCTAGGTGGCAACTTTTGTCGGTCCTGTCACAGCCATCCCTGTCCTCCTATTCTCTGGCTTCTTCGTCAGTTTCAAGACTATCCCGACCTACTTACAATGGAGTTCATATGTCTCTTATGTCAGGTGAGGCTGCTAGTTAACACATCATACCTTCGGTGTGCACCGATTATGATAGTATGGAAGTGCCGTAGCCTTTTGGATGGTCTTGCATTTCAAGGGAGAGACGTAAGTGTGCCACTTTTTCAGGATCCCTCCCTTCCCCCGCCAGCAATCAGAATAGCAATAAAACGGAACTTAATATTCAGTGAAAACAGAATGCAGATTTGAGGGAGAACCTTCCATATTCCTGATTTCACCAAATATTCTGCTATTCAGATAACACCCACTGATACATCTCAAATAAACAATTGTTTGTAGCTTTACACATTGACCTATTCAATTAATTCCTCCGCTTCTATTTGTAATCCCCTTTGATATTATTATGATTATTTAATTAAATGGTTCAGCAACATACAAGAAATGCAACTCTCACTTCTCATCAAATTCATGCTTTGATTGTCTATTTACAGGGTTCCTTAGTTTAGCCATTGTAGCCAATGCCCTTATTTTCTCCTCCCAAACGTTGGGCCCGAACTTCTTGATATTCTTTTTTGTGCAGTGTTTGTACCTAGGTCTGGTGACCATGTTTTTTGTGTCCTGGCTCAGGTATGGCTTTGAAGGCGTCATCTTGACCATCTATGCCTTGGAACGCGAAGAGCTGGAATGCAAGACAATGAACTGTCCCTACAAGGATCCTACCAAGGTTCTGGAAGAGCTGGATGTCGGGGAAGCCAAACTCTACATGGACTTCATTGTCTTGGGCATCTTCTTTGTCATTCTGAGGCTTTTGGCCTACCTTATCCTCAAGTATAAGGTGAAGTCTGAAAGATAAAGGGGCCCTTTGGCATGGCCTCAATGCCCTCTGGTGGACCTGGTCATCTGTCACATGTTGAAGGGATGTAAACTCTGTGGGCCACGGACCAATGAGGGAGCTATCCGGTCGCTGGTGGCCAGCACTGACTCACTCGAGAAGGGTTGATGAGACATCTCAGAACTGTTTTAACCTTTCCAGGCATTCCCTTCATTGCAATTTTTTTGTATAATTCTGGAATGTATCAATCTCTCTTCCTGGAGCAATACCCGTGAGAGGGAAGTTGTCCTTGTCCACATGGCCCCCAGACTGGATCCCTTGGGCCACATCTGCTGTCACTTGGTTTCTGCTCCACTATGAAGGGGGAGAAGCTGGAATCAATTTGGATCTGGGGTGGGCGGGGTGGGGCGGGGGCCAAATGGAGAAGGGAGTTGTGACAGGCGAGGAGATCCCTCTGCAAAGCACAGTTTTGTAGCGCCGTCGTTTTGTGCTGTTTTTGACTCGCTCGCTTGCCGACATAACTGTAGCATGTGTATCAATATTAAGAGACTGGAAGATCTGTCAGGATTGGTTGCACAAGGCTTTTGGTGTTTACCGTAGCGACAAAGGATTTTTTTGGTATTTTCCCTCCATCCCCTTCCCAATCTTTTCCTTGTATTCTTTATGAGAAACCAAATGACAGTTTGTTATCTAGTCTTTGCTAGAGCTCTGGGCAGGTATCGAAATGGAGAACAGAATGGCCAATACATAGGGGACTCTGTGACCATCAACCATGCGTAGACATTAGAGACATACTAAGACAATCAATGGCATAGAATCCCATCCCTGCTGTCTTCCCTGATTCCCGTTAAATCACGCCTATGTCATTTTAGAATCAACAGTTGTACCATGTAAATTGTGTTGTGCCAATCCCCGCAGTCATTTTGTGTGGAGGGATGTCCTCGCTGTTCCCATTTTACAAAACTGAAGAGTGGTATGCCTTAAGCCAGGCGATGGATTCATGGCTTAGGGAAAACTCGAATCCAAGTCACTCTTTCCACCCCTTAAAAAAGAACCCCGGTGGTTTATTAGGATTGTTTCTCCCTGGCTCATTCCGCACATGCAGAATAATGCAAAGAGCTTTCAGTGCTCTTTGAAGCTGTGCGGAATAGCAAAATCCACTTGCAAACAGTTGTGAAAGTGGTTTGAAAACGCTTTATTTTGCGTGTGCGGAAGGGGCCTATGTCTATGACCCAAACTAAAAATCTGAACCTGACATATTTTCTCTCTGGGTTATCCTCCCGCAAGGTCTCCTTTCTTGTTTCCCAGCAACTGACAAGCAGAGATTCAGCGGGATCCGCTTTATGTGATGAGTTTCTGCCTGCACAGAAATATCAGGAACCTTGGGGAAAAAAACCCCAACGTATGTTCAGACTGTTGATAAAAGAATACCCAGATGATTCAATGATGTGGGAGGGAAGGGTTTTTGCAGATATCTAGGAAATGCTTTTCCTTTGATAATGATAGGACAACTGAGACAATCCTTTTACTTTATTACTTATTTGCAATGTTTATTATTTATTTTACCTGGGCCAATTACTGTTTAAAACGTAAGCATCCAAGGAAGTGTCCTATGTGACTTGACAGATTGTGTTTAGCATTCCTTCCCCCCCCCCCCCCCCCCCCCCCCCCCGCACCAGTTACATCATAATTTTAAAGCAATGGATCAAAACAAAACTAGAGGCCAAAGTTTATCCAACAAAAATTTAATTGTAATGCAAAGACAGACAAGTTTAGCAATAACCGCCTGAGTTTTAATTGAGCAAGCTGACGAATCCTATGACAATCATCAACACTGTATACAGAATCAAAAGATTTAATTATGGTGAGAATATTATAAAATTGTCCAATCTATAAACACAAAGCCAATGAGATTTGGTTGGCTTTCCTGTGTGCGAATCTGGTTTTTCTGCACAGTTGGCACTTGGCAACGGATGAACCAGATCCCCATAAATGCGCCCCCCACCCTCCGTTCCACATTCCTAAACTCGCTAATCTCTAATGGGTCCACTTTTTCCCCATTTCCCTCACTTTAGCTAACACCTTGGAAGGGACTTGTTCATGGACAGCTGGGGGTGAAGTTTGCAAATAAATAGCAAGGTCTTGTCTTCACCTGCAGACAAGTGAAAATTTGCACAAGTATTTAAGCAAAGGACTGTTAGCTGGCTTCAATCTGAGTGCTGCCTCGCCGGTTCTGTGTGTGTGTTTTGTGACATGATTACTTGTGCTGAGAATAAGACCTCTGCGGCTTCTCCATGATATTAGAAGGGTTGCCAGCTCCAGGTTGGGAAATTCCTGGAGATTCCTGGAGGGGTGGAGCCTAGCAAGGGACGGTTTAGGGAGGAGAGAGGCCTCGGTGGGGTATAATATTGTAGAAGACGCCCTCTGAAGCCACCACTACTGCCAGGCAAACAGATATCTATCATGTGGAGATCAGCTGTAATTCTCAGAGATCTCCAGGCCTCACCTGGAGGATGGCAACTCTTAGTGTTTTCTTGTGTGCACTGCAGGGGTGACGCAGAGCTGTTTCTGGCTCCTTCCCTTCATTCTCTACCTCTTGTACTTGGGAAGATGCAAGTCCCATCTCAAGGCAATGTCCTGATCTATACTTTGCGCCGCACCTATGGCCAGGGGCGGGGCATCGTCTCCACCTGTAGCAATAACAACCCCCTGCCTCTTTTATATGCAGCCAGGTCAGGTAGGCCACTCCATGCCGAGGAGTGTTCTTTGCGGTTATTTGGGAGCAGGAAGCCAACCAAAGAGAGCCTGGGCATGCGTGTGCCTGCGCAGCGCCAGGAATTCTCCAAGACCAAATTACTTGGGCGCATCCAGCTAACCTTCCAGATCGGCGTGAGCTGTTTTGCGATGCACTTTAAGGAATTCCATTTCTCAGAAAGTGGGAGAAAGGTCCACGTATACAGAATGGGGGTGTGTGGGGGTGAGATAGACACCAGCCTGCTTCTTCCAGCCCCATGCCTTCCCCATCTGTACTTTTAATATAGCCATGCTGCTAAAAATGCGTAAATGCTATTTGTAAGTGGCTCTGTTTGCTAGCAGGTGAGCACAGGTGTTCTACTACCTGCTAGATTTTTTAGCAGGGTTTATGGCAGCATTCTAAGCGCTGCTTCCAAGAATGGGACGGAGTTTCTTTTTCACTTGACTGGATGGGACGTTCCACAGGTGTGCTCCTCGCGTTGGGGACAGGATGGGGACAGGAGGTGGAATACTTCTCCATTTTTAATTCAACCTACCCATTCCCTGAGGTTCAAGTTGGGTCAGCAGCATCTGCTCAGAGCAGATTGCAACTGATTTGGAAACGAAGGTTGTATGGAAGGGCCGGCATGCGCTGGGCAGGAATTAACCCAAAGAAATTATCTCCCCACCCATTCCAAACGCTCTTTCCTTGGCTGCTGTTTGTGGGGCTGATGAAAATGTGCTGATGCCCCTTGTGGGGTTCAGTTCCCTCCCAGCCATTAGCAATATTAGGGCATGATTGCAAACCACAAGGGGATGGCTGCAGCTTGCCTCTTGGAGACCAAGTGCTGGTCCAAATGGGTCTTTGTCTAATTGAGCAAGATGGACCGTTTTAGGAAGGGGAGCACCTCTCTGCTTTTCTATGTCCCCAAATCTGTGGCTGTAAGGGATGATTGGCTGTGAATCCAGACCCTGAGCATTTGTCTGAGGAGCCCCAAAATTAAATTAGGGGTTAAATCCTGCCCACTTTCCTTTGTGGCTTTTCTCAGAAATAGTGGGATGTGGGAATAAATACTAGGAATCCCTCCGAAGGTATAGGTCTTAATGTCCCATCTTCTACTCCACAGAGTAAGAATAACTGGGAAGGCCACACGAGCCACGGAGATACAATTTAGCCCCCATTCTTCCACGTCCGTCGCAAGAGCCATTGACTTTCTTCTCTTGGTTAACAGCAAAAGACAGAGCAAAGCTGCCAGCTCTTCCCGAGTGCCTCTACAGCAGGGGTGTCCAACTCTGGTGCCCCAGATGTTCATGAAACGTGATTCCCTTCAGTCCCTGCCAGCATGGCCAATTGGCTGATGGGAATTGTAATCCACAAACATGTGGGGCGCCAGAGTTGGACACCCCTGCAGTCTACAGCTTCGGAATGTGTCCGATGGTACGCTGGTATGCCTAGTTTAATCTTAATCTTGCTGAAGGAGGCCGAAGGGTCCCCGCCCAGCCTTCTTTCTGGATATTTTTTTTACAAACAAGAAAACTATCATATAGAAGAAGCCAATTGCTACTTGCTACATGCTTCACACAAAGTGGGCAGAGTGAGGACTCGGGCCAATTTGAAGGACTCGGAAGAACGCAACCTGGTTGAGAATTTCTCGAGGGCCTGGTCCCGCGGTGGGTTCTCACTTTGGAGCTGAGGATGCTGGTGGAAGTTGGCTTGTGTGGTTCATTTCAGTGTAACGCCAAGGTCTTCTATATACTGTTGGATTTCACATATTAATAAAACCTATATTTATACTGTAAAATTCTCTGTTGTTTGTGGGTCCTCCTCTGACAGTCAAGTGAGGGCATCTGTCTGGGAAGGAGGTTGGTTTGGATCTGTGATTGGCACCATAGAGATAGAGGGTTCCAGATTAAAAGCCTTTAATGGGGTCAGTTTTTTCATAAAGAGATTCCTGGAGATGCATGGTATTTTTCTGTTGATTTGCAAATATACACATTGAGTGGCAGCCAGGCACCAAGACAGGGGAAGAAAGGTGTGTGCATCTTGACCACCAGATGAAGAGAAAATATTTTCTTACTAGATTCTGTTTTATTTCCAAAATTCTGACCTCCAGACAGCTGGGTGTATGTTCCATAGGGCCCACGAAGCTGTGATGCAAAACATTCATCAATATGTATCATCTGTCTATCATCACGTATTTCATCTCCATCCCAATTTTCACCCCAGTAGGGACTAGGAGCAGCTTCTACCATTCTCCTCTCTTCTATTTTATCCTCACAACAGCCCTGTGAGGGAGATTAGTCTAAGAGGATATAACTGGCCGAAGCATTTCCAAGACTTAAAGCAGTGAGCCTGTGGCCTTTGGCAAGCCAGTTGGCATGACCAGCCCGTCTGATCCTGCCATGTGTTGGATGTGGGAACCTTTCTCTTCTCATCCCCCCTCTCTGCTGTAGTTACGTTTTTCCACTTTGCTTCTCAGGCCCTATCAGCTCATTAGACACTGCTGTTGTAGCAGCCCAAGGGCACGAAACCTGTCCAGGTGATGGTCAGTACCTCGAGCAGGAGGGATGATGCTGACATCCTTTCCTGCAAACACCACCGGGACTCAAAGCAGCTTTAACTGTGGCCCAAACCAGAGTGGTTGTAATGAGATTGTTTCTGTTCATTAGAGCAATTGTTTTGCAAATCATCACGCTGCCAACTCTCGCTAAGTATGTGGGTGGGGGTAGGGTCAAGTACTGGGCTGAGATTTTGCAAACAAAAAGTGAATCTCCAAGTTGATGAATGAAAGAGGGCCCATTATACTTTGGTGCTCTGCTGTACGGTGAGGGTACATTTCCTTCGCAGCAGAGGTTTTATTGCAGACGCACTCACACTTAACAGTGCTGCAGATCCCAGAAGCCTCATGGTTCCTGAGAACAGGCAAAACCCGATGTTCTCCCTCACTTCGGGGTTTTCCCAAAAAATGAAAATTAATAACGAGCCTGTGCAATAGTATTGTGAGGAAGATCAATTTGACATTTAAGGGCTCGAGGAGGAGGAGGAGGAGTTTGGATTTATATCCCCCCTTTCTCTCCTGTAAGGAGATTCAAATGGGTTTATGATCTCCTTTCCCTTCCCGCCCTCCCATTACAAATACCCTGTAAGGTGGGTGGGGCTGAGAGAGCTCCAAAGAACTGTGACTAGCCCAAGGTCGCCCAGCTGGCATGTGTTGGAGTGCACAAGCTAATCTTGTTCACCAGATAACCCTCCACAGCTCAGGTGGCGGAGCAGGGGATCAAACCTGGTTTTCCAGATTAGAGTGCACCTGCTCTTAACCACTACACCAAGCAGACCATCTTATTATCTGGTCAAGAATATCAATATAGTCCCATTCATGCGCTCCCACCTCTTCTTCTCTGCCCCTTTTCCCACGCTCCAGTCTCCCATTGCTTTCTGGGGGTGAAGCAGGGGCATCCTCCTCCATCGCCAATGATTGATCACACCTGGCTGGCCCAATTCCCTTCCGAGCTCTCCAGCACTGCAGCAGGGGAAGGGAGCCAGGCCGCACCATGGAAGAATACCGATATAAAATTTAGAGGGCTTTTTAAAAAAAAGCTGTCAATCTTGCGATCCATGGGGAACAACCTGGAAGTGAGGGCAGGCAAGCTGCACAGCGACCCCACTGTGGAGAGAAGAGCATCGTGGAAAGTGCTCCAGGCATAATGGGCCAGGGTCTTTACTGCATGCGCATAAGGTTGGAGATCTCCCAGAACTGCAACTGATCTCCAGACAACAGTGTCTCTGGAGAAAATGTCTGCTTTGGAGGATGTACTCTGTGGCATTCTACCCTTTCCCCAAGCCCTGCTGTCTTCAGGTCCCACCCCCACCCCCACCCCCAAGAGGTCCAGGAATTTCCCAACCCAGAGTTGAGAAGCCACCATGCCCATCTGCTCCCTGGCCAACTACAAGGTGCCTTCTTCCCAGCTAGCACTGAACTTTTTTCTGCCTGCACTCTGGACTGTAGATGAAGCAATGCTCGCAATCTGTGAGGGGTGAAACCTCCATAGTCAGAGACAATCTACCAC
The DNA here is from genome assembly GCF_021028975.2 of Sphaerodactylus townsendi. Taxonomy (NCBI): domain Eukaryota; kingdom Metazoa; phylum Chordata; class Lepidosauria; order Squamata; family Sphaerodactylidae; genus Sphaerodactylus; species Sphaerodactylus townsendi. The sequence continues at coordinate 15,407,577 of NC_059439.1, read as the reverse complement.
TTGGCCTCTAGTTGTAAGAGCAAACGGCAGGAGGTGCCTGTTGCCATCAGGTCTTGTCTGTGTTCTTCCTGAAAGGTTTTAGCTGGCTCCTGAAGCAGCCTAGAATGAACTTGTGCTAAGCCCAGCAAGACATGCATTACGCCATTTTTGCCGGGCAAGAAGCAGGCCCAGTGCAGGAAAGAAGTCTTCTGCCGCATCCACTTTTTATTTGTTAAGGTTCTCCTTCCGGTATTTCCGGTTCAGCACTCAGCTGCATGAGGAACTCGGGATGATCCTGCACAAACGTGCCTTAAAGTTGCCTGACTTGATGGAGTGTTTATTTACTTACTTCATTTATCCCCTGCCTTCCTCCCCAGTGGGGACCAGCAGCAGCTTACATAATTCTCCATTTTATCCTCACAACAACCCTGCGAGGTAGGTTAGGCTAACACTGTTTGACTGGCCTAAGGCCATCCAGCAAACTTCCATGGTGGAGTGGGGATTCAAACCTGCATCTCTCAGATCCTAGTCCAGTGGTGGCGAACCTTTGGCACTCCAGATGTTATGGACTACAATTCCCATCAGCCCCTGCCAGCATGGCCAATTGACTGGCAAGGGCCAGGCTGGCAAGGGCTGATGGGAATTGTAGTCCATAACATCTGGAGTGCCAAAGATTCGCCACCACGGCCCTAGTCTGACATCCTTCCCACTACATCACACTGTTGGTCTAAAACTGGAGTTGGGCACCAGACTCTGACTGTTATACTGTTAGAATGACTGTTAGAATCTCTCCCATAAACCTTGCCTCAGACTTATGGGAGGGAGACATTGACTGGGGTGAGAAAATACACTCTGCCTATGCTCAGAGGCACTTCAGCAAGACATCCCACATCCTGAGATCCTGGCTGAAACCGCACCCCAGGAGTATTAATAAGGGAGGCAAGGAGAGAAAATTATCACTTTTCTTTCTGGGCAATGTCTTTAGCAGTGACAGGACAGGTAGAAATTCAACAGGTGCAGCCTTGCTCGCATGCAGCTGCACTGGTGAACAAGGTACGCCTAGCTCTGTATCTCAGCCTACCGCACAGCAGCTGCTTGCCACATTTCTGGGATCCAGTTGCTTGCCTTCCAGCGCTCAAAGCACACCCACCCTCAGGAAAAAGTTTGAATCGGCACCATCACTTACCCCTTCCAAACGCTCAACAAAAATAAACCTGGGAGCCTCAAAAGCTCGCCTCGTTTTCCACCCAGGAAGAATCACTCTCTTAGCAGCCTCGCTTGGAAGTGATGGGTCAAATTTCAGTCCGGCTCCTACCCCTTCACTTCAGCAGGACAGGCAGTAATCCAACTGGTGCAGTACTGACCTCTCCGCTTGCATTTGCTGCAACCATAGGCATGCTCCATTGGAGGCAAACCCAGTGGGACTGCAATCGAGCATTGGTGTGTGCCAAAATAGCTCTTTGCCCTGAGATCATTCCCAGCCTGTGCGTTGCCAGACACTCTCTGACAGCTCTGTCTTCCCCACCCTCCTCTGCTGTTTTTTTTCCCTTCTATTTTGGAGGCGCTGCCAGCAGGGAGAGCCAGTGGTGGAGCCGATGGGGAGGGCCAACTTTGCAGGAAGTTACGGCTGCAAAGAGGCTGTCTGAAGAACCGAGCACCCTCAGCAGAGACAGAAATAAACCAATGAAGGGGGCAACCGGAGAGGAAAGAGAGCCGAAATAAACACAGGCGGGCAGCAGATAACAGCTGACAGCGACAAGGAACTGGGCCCAGGAATGCCAACTATCTGCTGGGAGGAATTTCCACTGGAGGTAACCTTTGGGGGCGTGAGAAGGGTCCCTCCACTCTGGTTTGGCCTTCAGACATCCTCGGAAGGGGGATTCTCAGGTTTCAGCTCTACCCCGTGATTTCCAGAGGGCTGGGACTTTCTGGTTTTGTCTTTGTCAAGCACCGGGCGACTTTGTTCAAACAAAATATGCACAGATATGTGTACAGACTCCTGATTTGGCTGGAAGAGCAGAAAACATGTTGGTTCCTCTGCTGAGCGGAAATGAGTAGAGCAATTTCAGGGGTTGCTGCTTTCTTAGGACATTTCCTTAGCAACTGATTTCCATATCAGGTTAGACCTGGGGGCTTTATTGGAGATTTTTAAAAAGCTCCACATCCTTTTCCCCATTGACATCTGTAAAACTGGAGCATTTTTGCTTTTTAAGATTGTTTTCTTTCTTTCTTTCTTTCTTTCTTTCTTTCTTTCTTTCTTTCTTT
>NC_059439.1:15380774-15405233 GCF_021028975.2 Sphaerodactylus townsendi | reverse complement strand
TGCACTCAAGGTTACTTCACCATCAACACCATTGAATCCTTTACACTCTGCCTCCCCTCAAGAAGACCCCTTCCCCCCAGGTTTGGCGCGGAAAGGCGCGGTGGAGTTTGGCAGAAATATGGGGTGGGGGCTTCAATGTTTTCGGAATAAACCCATTGATTATACCCAGAGGAATATCCCACCCCAGAAACTAAATATTGCAAGCCGTTGCGATTGAACCGAGAGTCCAGGATAGCCGCCAATTTCGTGAAAGTGCTTGTGGCCATCAATAATAGTCGGAGGGGGCCTCTCCGGCGGGTCGCGGCTGTGCATCGGAAGCGGGAGCCTCCTTTGAGCAAGCTGGAAATGGAAGACAGGATGGATGTTACTGGCATAGTTAGGCAAAACTAAGCGGGCAGTGACATCATTAATCACTTTAGTAATTCTGAAAAGGTCCCACAAATCCCTTGCCAAGTTTGGAAAATTTATGCACGTCTCTGAGATTTTTTGTAGATAAATACACCCAGGAGCCTACACGCAGAGTAAAATCTGAGCCGGGTGTTTATCCGCTTGCAGTTTTTGGGAGTCCTTTGTTTGCCAGGCGGTCTGGACCGCACTTCCATCCCTCGGCTAGGGATGAAATCCATTGTTGGAATTTGGGGGGGTCCAACGCTAAGCTGCGGGTAGTTGTGGTAACGGCAAGGGAAGGAGCCACTCAGACACAATTTCAAAGGGGGTTTTCTTTGTACTACTATGAACCTCATTATTGTAAGCGATCTCCGCAAACGGAATAAGCTCGCACTAATTGTCTTGGCGGTAGCTGGTGTAATAACGCAAATACTGCTCTAGGGTTCTCTGCCTGCTCTTCCGCCTTCGCCGTCACTTTGAACGCGGTAGGGGGCGGCGACGTGTCGGGCGGCTCCCAACAATCCTGCAAAAACGCTTTCCAGAACTTTGAGATGTGAATCTGGGGGCCGAAGGGTCGCAGACCGACTCACCTTAACGGGGGCTGAATGGAGACGGTAAACATGTTGGAATAAACAGCCGTGCCAACTTAGGAGCAGAGGGGATGGAAGCACATGGAATAAAGTGGGCTTGCTTAGAGAATAAGTCTACCACCACCCATAAGACCGTGTTGCCATGACTTTCGGGCAAATCTGTAATGAAATCCATGGAGATGACTTCCCAATGGCGGGAAGCTACCGGGAGAGGTTTCAACAGTCCATGGGGCTTTCCCGGGATGGTTTTGGCTTCTGCACAAACCGAAAGCAGCCTTTAGCTCTAAGCCTCTCCCAATGTCTTTGCGCATTGCGCGCCACCAGAACTGCCGGGCGGCTGGCGCAGAGTTTTCAAAAAGCCAAAATGTCCAGTCGAATCGGCATCGTGGCAAGCTTCAAGAACTTGTTTAAGTGAGGGGAGGCACGTACCAACATTCCGCCCTCCGCCAAACTCCATTCTCCAAACGCAACTGGGAGTCCCTTCCAGCCGCTGGTTTGGCTCATGCAGCCTCGGGCCTCCAATTCCTCGCGAGGGAAAGGAGAGACTGCACTGTGAACGGGGGGTGGAGGGGAGGCTGACGCTTTGAGATCGGGTGACAGCCAACCCCAACTGGGAGGGGGAAAGAAACGGTGCGCGCAATGCCCCGCAAGGCAGCTCCACCCTCCTCCCCGGGTAGGCGCGAGAGCCGCTGGCCAGCCAGTTTGTTGGGTTTTCCAGGAAAAAAATGGACTGCAAAATGAGAAACGAGAAAAGAAATCGGCCCAACGAAGCTGTTTTGCATGACATCTTGAGGGGTGTTGTTTTGCCGTGGTTTTACGAACTGAACAAACTTGAAAAGTGCTGGGTGCTTAGTCTCCGTCCAGCCAGTGGCGGCAAGTGGAGAGTGCTGCTTTGATGGCCGTGAGTCTCCTTTGTCTCCCATGCCAGTCCAGCTGCTGAGTTCGGCACCAGAGAATTTTTTAGGACAAATAAGCAATAATGCAACCAGTCTATCATCTTTATTCTTTCTGCAACAGGGCTGCCCTTCGAAAAGCCGGTCCGAAAGCGCCCACGCGGAACTAATAAACGGGAGATCTGGGTCGGGGTGCTTTAGGATAGGTTCGGTAGCAAACGCGAGATTTTAATAGTTGAAAGGCTGTTTGACATTCCTCAGACCAGAGAAGGGGGGCCCTCGGGCTTACGGACAGTGAATCTTTACCCTTAGTGCGTAAGAGGTCTGTAAAAGAGAGGGAGAGTCAGTCCAGCAAATCAGTATAAAATCACGACAGAAATTAGCAAAACCAAGAAACGACTGGAGTTCTTTATGTTGGTGGGGGCAGGCCAATGGAGGACTGCATCAATTTTAGCAGCGGATCCATTTTTAAGCCCTCGGGCTAGATCCGGTAACCCAAATAGTCAATGGAGGTCTGATGAAAACAGCATTTGGAGAGTTTGGGCAAAAGAGAGAGTTGTCAAGCAAGCCGCTTCAATACCACTCGGACCAACATTTCATGCCTTTCTATAGTTTGCGAGTAAATTAAAACGCCATCTAAATATACAACAACTCCCCTGTACAGTAAATCATGGAGAACTTCGCTGATATTAAGGCCGCATGAAAAGCTCCAAATTCCCACTTAACCCGAATGGCATTATTAAATATTCAAACTGTCCAAACTTTGTATTAAACGCAGTCAGGTGTTCATATCCTTCAGCAATTCCCACTCTTGTAGTAAGCTTCTCTCAAGTCTAATTTGGTAAAAATGCGCCCTTTGCCGAAAAGTGCATCTAAAAGGTCCTTGATCAAAGGCAAAACATATTTATTGGACAGGGAGACTGCATTGAGACCTCCTCGGAGGCAATCTGTGCAAAGCCGTGAAGACTCCATCTTTTCTTTTGACAAACAAAACGGGAGCAGCGTGCGGTGTGTTTGGTAGCCCTCACTGTATGAAATCACGAGCAAGGTTCTTGTCTAAGAAAGCACGTAAGTTCCTCCTCCTCATTGGGAATTCATGCGGCAGATTCTACCCTTGGGCAGTTGCGCCCCTGGTTGTATGACAATTTTACAGTCAGTGTCTCTGTGGGGTGGCAATTGATCGCGATTCCTGCTCCCTGAAAAACTCTGGCTAGATCCTGATGGCGCAGGTGGGATGTCATTGTGAATCCGGAGCAATCACCGAGGAAGCCAGAGAGGGGGGAGTGTCAGGAGACGCTGGATTTTCTTCCTAATTCAAGTGTGTTCACCGCAGGGAGGGTCAATGAATTCTAGGATCCTTTCTTTCCAAAATGAATTTTGGTTCATGTCGCAACAACCAAGGGATGCCCAAAACTATGCAGTGTTCTACAACTGGCGCTAAAACGAAACCAATTTTCTCCCAATGGTCGGCGCAACGGAGGAGAACCGGCTGTAAAGTTTTGAATTGGGCCGGTCCTTCGCTTCCTCAGGGGGCTGCCGTCCATTTAAGTAACCAGGCGTATTAGCTTAGCCAGGGGAATTCGGTCCAGACTCTAGCTCCTCTACACCTGGGGCCGCGATTAAGCAGTGGGAGCAGCCGAACTACGTATACGAGGCTATAATGCGAAAGTGTGTTTAGCTGGGTTGGCTGTGAAATGCTTGAACAGTATTGGGAGCGCTAGTCTTCACTCACCGCTGGCCAGGAGTCGGGCCTACGTCCATGGGGGCTGAAGAAAGACAGACAGCTGCTTCCCCCTCCTCTGGCCCGCCTTCGGTCACCGCTTTAGACTGTTTTCAGTGGGAGGCGGTCCTGACCTGCGCGTGGTGGTTTGGCAGACGGAGTAATGAGCTGGAGCGGTTGGTTTTTGCTTCTTGGGACAGTTGCCATGCCAGATGACCTGGTTCCTCCGCAGTAAAGACACAACCCAAGTCGGGCGACAAGCGCTCAGAGGTGGTTTCGGTAGAAGCGGCTGGGCTTGACTTGGTGGGCACGGTAGTGGTTTTCGGCGCATGGGCGGCCTCCTTTGACGAAGCCGTGATTCCAAATCCAGATCGTTTCACTTGAGACCCCAACTGGATCCAATCTGCAATGGGTAATGAGGGAACCCGGGACAGTACCACAGTTTCACGTAGCTTGCTATCCACAGCATCCGAGAAGTATTCGTGATCTCAGTGCCCAGGCCAATTTCCAGGAGGAAATCGCAGCAGCCACTGCACGAAATTCAATGGACAAATTCTGTAAACGGCGGGTTGCCTTGCTGGATGGTTTTGATGGTGCGGATAGCTTCATTCTTCGCTTCTGGATCTTTGAAAAGCTGCGCTGTCAAAGCTTGGAGGAATACCGCGGGCACTGTGCGATATCCCTCATCCTGCAAATCTAAAACAGTCACTTAACCAGTCGGCCGCCGCCCCATTCTGTGACTGAGCCGAAGTGTCCCGCATTTTTTCGCGTTCAGACCGGTAGAGATCATCATAGTCTTCCAAGTGGGCATTGGATTTGCAAGATGAAGTAGGGAAGTTTGGAAGCGGTCCCATCAAAACGGGCTGGTATCGGGGGCCTATCAGCCCTGCCTTCGGGACGGCTCTTGGCGCCTGGCTGGGGAGGTGGTTGCGCTGGCTGAGCAGGTTGGGCAGGCGGCTGTTGTACAGGGGGGGCTGGAATCGGGGGCGCTGGCGGTGCCGCTGGCATTTGGGTGGCAGGACTCCAGGCACGTGGCAACTCTGGCACCGTAATGATCAGTAACAGCATAGGTTCCAACTTTGCGTCCTTCTGGTCTGCTGCCTCCTTAGTTCCCTCTCCAAAGCAGCCAGCTCCCTCTCCTCATGCGAGCCATCGCATCTTGGTGCGCATGCAAAGCAGCTTTTTCTCGCCTCTAATTTAAGTAGCAGTTCGCCCCGCTTAAGGGCTTCAGTGAGTTCACTTTGCGGCAAGAGAGCCTGAACGCTGCTGTTGCCGCTTGTAGCGAATCCAGTCTGACTGTTCCAGGACTTTATCATGGACTGACAGATTCTGGGCATATTGCCGCTTGGAGCTGCTGCCTTTGGCACGGTCCAACCTCGAAAGCTGGACTTCTTTATGCTGCTTGCTGTTCCCGGGTCCCTCTGCAGGGTTTCGCGCTCTTAAGCTGCAACTGTGCCCGTTCCTCCCTCCCATAGCTGGCGCTCACGGTTCCATGCCGCTTTGGGCATCTCGGTCGCCCTACTTCCTCATCCCAGTCTTCTCTCGGATGGGAGAGGAAACCGGTCCGCTGGGGAATGCAGGCTTTCTTCAGACTCTTCGTCATCAGGAAGCTGCAGCCCCTCGGAGACAACACCGTGAAGCCGCCAGAGGCCACCGGTGGCTCCTCGAGGCACCTTTGCGTGCGTCGCCGGACCGGGATGGGGGTCCGATTGGGAAGCTGTATCGGGATAATTCCTCCCACCCAGGTTGAGTCCCGTGTCCTTGCGATCGGGCCTCAGTGCTGTGCCACGGTGGTTCCTTGGGAGCATCACCAAAAATACGAAGTCCAGGAATCGCTCAATGGATTCCTGGGTTGCCGCGATGAAAGGTGGTCAAGCCCGCTCTGCCTCCATGACAGGTTGCATCTGGAGGTTTGTAATCCACACGCAGAACGGTAGAGATCCGCTCCACAGGCGCTCGACATCCATGGACAGCCACTTCCAAACGCACTCATGGAAGTCCCCTATCGTTTACGTTGCCACGCCCCTCGCTCCAACGGAGTAAAGGAAGACTCGCGGCTGATACGCAGGGACGGAAAGAGCCACCAGCTGGAGGCCTCGCTTCTCCTGCCGGTTTCTTCTAGATCCAGAAGGGAAAGGTCGGAGCTCCTCTCTTTGGGGCTCACCGCGACCTTCCGCGTGAGTAACACATTCAACCTCTCCATCGCAAGACAAGAGGTCCACTGCACAAGAATATAGATGAATTCAAGATTCCTCGCCACAATGTATGCGAATTCCTATAGACGAGAAACATAAAAGGCTTTGGTAGTGGAAAGTCCATTTATTAAGATTAATCTTAGAAAGCCTGTTAAGTACACGCAGTGGCAGGAATGACACTTCCCGCCAGAAGCACAGGTTATAATACCAGTCACCCCATCCTCCCTTCCTGATTCCCATGGGAACGGAGACTTCATCTCCCGCGCAAAGATAAAGTCTCCGCCGATGCATCTGGCCCATCGCCCGGGCTGTGGAATGCACTCAAGGTTACTTCAGCATCAACACCATTGAATCCTTTACACTAGAAGCCTAGACTTCCTCTATGTTTCCCTGGTCAACTAAATTTATATGATTTGATTTCAATCCGGTCCCCTCCCCCACTGCTGCTTTAACATGTCGTTAAAATCTGGTGAATATATAAGTACATAAAACTAACATCACATTAAAATATAAATATTTTTAATATGACCCTAAAAACCCCAGAGACAGCAGGTAATCTTTCCCCCCATTAGCGTCTCTTGCCTGTATGACACCTATTCTAATCCGTAGCACCGGTCCCTCATAAGAGATGTTTGAAGAACCACATTGATCATTGGTTCTAGGGACAATCAGTGCAAGCCATCTTACCTGTACCTTTTGCACCTATCTTCCTGCTCCACCTTACACAAAAAGAAATGTTAGGATTGTAAGAGATGGTGGAATTGCCATGCAAACCCTCTCCCTGGACCAACTGGCACCAGGAAACAGCAATAAAAGGATTCCAAGGAGATTGTTAAACTAGAAGCAGTATTTTTCACAAGAGGGTCCCAAGACAGGATATCCTGAAGCTCATTACTAGTAAAATATTGAAATGTAAAGATGGGAAGGGGAATCTAACTTGGGTGGTATCTGAGAGCCACTATGGTATAGTGGACAAATACTGGACTGGGGTCTAGGAGATCTGAGTGCCACTCCACATTCTGCCGTGAAATTTGCTGAGTGATCTTGAGTTGATTACACACTTTGGCCCCTTCCACACATGCAAAATAATGCATTTTCAAACCACTTTCACAACTGTTTGCAAGTAGATTTTGCTATTCCGCACAGCTTCAAAGAGCACTGAAAGCAGTTTGAAAGTGCATTATTCTGCATGTGCGGAATGAGCCTTTGTCTCAATCTAGCCTACCTGACAGGGGTGTTGTGAAGATTAGAATGGGGAGGGTGTATTGTTGTTGTTGTTATTGTTTCGGTTTATCCCCAGCCTTTTACAATAGTTTCAGGGAGGGTTACAATAAAAAGCATGATAAAATCCCATTCGGCATCACAATAAAAACAATCCTAAAGCCATAGAACGTCCCAAACCGCCCTGAGGGCGGTATAAAAAACTAAAAAATAAAATAATAAATAAATAAAATTCTAAAACTCCCACCCCAACCTCCCCCAAAAGTGGGCAGAGTGTATAGGACACTTTGAGGCCACCCCTCAAGGTATCCTGAACTAACTAGAGGCAGGGTTTGGATAAAAAGTTAAGACGGACAGCCCAAACTCAAAATCGTATGATTTCAAATATAAGAGAAGAGCCTGAAATCTTAGGTTTTGTGCACAGTTTGTGTTTTTAAACTTTGACTTCTCCCACTGAAAACCAAAGTTGCAAGAAATGCAGTTTTTATAGGGTCTCTCCTTATCGTCAACTGTCCTCAGCTCCCAACGGCTATTTATCCCCACAGAAAGGGCATGACGCAGTTTCCAGCTGAACAAGTGCTAAAATAGCACCACTTAGCCAACGTAAGAAAAGCAGAAACACATAAATCAGTATTATGCCAATATCTAATAGGAGAACAATAATTCCTCTGCATTCATTTCAGCACAAGTTCCTGAAAGATGGAAAGTAACAGCAAGAGATATTTCTGGGTTGCTTGGTAACTGCTGAGACCTTCCTTTCCTGTTTTCCTTGGAAGCAGCCCCTCGCCGACTGGTGGGAGACACTGGAATGGGAAGAATGAGACCAAAGCTGGTTTCGGCAGAGGTGGGGGATGCATTTTTGACTGCAGGGGATAAAGGCAGCCGTTTGGGACTTTGCCAGGTCCAATAACTGTTCAGAACTGTCAAATCTAGGAAGATGTTTAACTATTTCGATATGGACAACAGTTTGCAAATGATCGTGTCGGCCTGCATCTCTAATGTTAACTGCAAAAAACCAGAAGATTTTTCCCACCAGAAAGTAAGACGTCAACATAGCATGTCCACGCGGAGCTCTCCTGCAGCCACATTTTGTCGGTAAACCAGAGGAATGCAACTAGCAAGTCAGACATGTAATCTGAAAGCATTCCACGTCTCCCTCCCCTCTGGCCAACCTTATGGGATGCCCAAAGTTTGCAACATGACACTCTATACTTTAGAAGGGAATTATGCACCACTTCGTCTCGCCGGCATGAAACTACATGGTTTTCAATTGCTTTGGGCCAGGCATTGAACTGTGTGGGAGAAGGCAAGACCTCAAGGTATAATTTAATTCACCATTGCAGAAGAGTATTGTCTACCCTTACAAAATGCATAAGGAAAAGATGGATTCTATAATCCCCATAAAGTATGCAATGTAAGCACATTTACACAGGGATGTCTGTTCATTGTAATTTATCCCATTTGAGGTGAGTGCCGGATTCCTATGCCAATGAAAAGCCTGCCCAACTTTACAGCATTTCACTCCTCATTGCCCGCACATTTTCAGACTTATATTTGCAGCCCTGAGGACTAGAAACCTGATGCTAAATAAGGAAAAACTGAAGTGCTCTGGATGCTCATCTCGAGGCTCAACGAGACTTTCTGCTTTTCCATGGAGAACCACACAAAGTACTCAACTTTTACCACAACACTTTGCAACCAGGTAATTGATTATATAACGTCCAATTAGCTTTAAAAGGCTTAGCTGTTTGACACTGATACTGGGATGATAGCACTCATCTGCATACTGATATTCTAGCTGCTGACTGTCGAGAAGTCAGCAACATAACGTATATCCACAGCAGTTTCGGTAGTGAATGTTAAGGAGGGACACACCCATACAAACTGTACTGTAGAGAAACCATAACCCTTTGTGCACTTACAGTTTTCGGCGCAGCTGTGTGCTTCATAGTAGGGTGTTCTGCTTTCCTTGTTTACACGCAAGGAGGTGCCCATTGCTCCCCTTAAGCCTGCTCCCAGGTTGGGAGATTATTTGCTGCCTGTTTCTGATTTTTTTTTAAAAAAAGGCCATTTCCATAATTTCATTTCATTTCATTTTAACCTTTAATGGCATATAAATTATTAGTATGTTTCCATTTAAAAGAGAAAACTTTTAAAACATTTAAATACGGGTGTTCATTTCCATAATTTATCATTTTTGGTGTAGATTGAAAGTGTCTAAATAAAAATAAACAAACAAACAAACAGGAGCCCCATCGATCCCCCAGAAATGCCAAAGGCCAATGGCATGGGCGGGGGGAGGCGGAAATGCCAAAGGCCCCTTCCGCACATGCAGAATAATGCACTTTCAATCCACTTTCAATGCGCTTTGCAACTGGATTTTACTGTGCGAAGTAGCAAAATCTACTTGCAAACAATTGTGATAGTGGATTGAAAATGCATTATTCTGCACGTGCAGAAGGGGCCAAAGCAAAAACTACTCTGCTTCACTTTCTCTGCACAGGTAGGACAAAAATTGTACTTTGCCTGCTCTTGGAAACAGCAGGGCTTCTCTGATCTGCAGTGAGTTCAGTAGAGCGGGAAATGTGTGCACAATTGAGACTCTGACCCAATGATGATGCACGCTTGAACTGAACAGACCAAATATGCACAAAAGAGCTCTGCGGTTTTGCACAGAAAGGAGTTAAAGGTCAAACGTTCTACAAGAGCCAAAGCCAGGCCTGAAGCTAAGATGGCAGAGGGATGAATATCTGTCTATTGATGGAACACAATCAAACCTTTGGCTGCCTTGTCATGGGGGAAGGAAGATGAGCCTTGAACTCAGATCCTCAAAGTCCAGCAGCCTTTCTATTGGCCCATCAATGCCAATGTGGCTACTTCCATCTGGAGATTTTTCCCTACACGTAAAACAAGAAACCCTCAGTTGAAAAAGGAATGTCTGCATGGCATTGTGCTCATTCTACTCACAAATCATGGTGTTCCCAAGGTTTCCCCCTTTAATCCGGGGTGTGTGGGTGTTAATTATTATTATTTCCAGTTAAAAGAGAAAACTGTGGATTAGTTGCAGATGGAGCAACTATCTGGACGGTCCATCTACAGCTGCTACACACACTGGGGAAGGCAAGAAGAGCTAAGCTCCCTTTTCAAAACGGCACAGGACAGCTCAATGCTATGCACCATTTCCCTGCCCCCTTTTATCTCTTCCCCTGCTGAGCTAAGCTGAGCTGTAGCATTAAAACACAGCTCCGTGGGGACGAGAAAATTACAGGCTTCAGGGCTACGGGTTGGGAGAGACCCTGCCCTTCTGCCATTTCGTTTCTACTTTTGCACATTCACAATGAAAAAAGAGAGGGGCAAGATATGATGGTGGGGGCAGAGCCAAGCAACTTGGGCATCAGTCTGTGCAGACGCCGTTCCCTTGCATTCTTAGGCTGCTTGCTGCTGCCATGGTGTGGATGAGTCTTTCCACCCCTGTCCGGATGCAGCCTGGGTTTCCCATCTCTTGCTTTGCATCTGTACCAGTGTAAGGAAAAGTAGACAAGAATTCACCTTCTTGCATGTAACCCCGAGGTAAAGCCCCAGTTAATGGAATGTTTCAAAAAGCTGCCAAAAGGCAGAGAGCGGTAGACGACCCAACATATTATATAATTCCACTTAGCAATTACATAGCCACAGGGGCTCTTTGCTGTGCAAAACAATCCCAGAAACCTCCGCTTCTCCGGGTTCTTGCCTTGAATCACCACGCATATTGCCAAGCAAAGAGAGATCTTATCTGCACTGCACATTGTCTCCCTGATCCTTTTAAATCCCGAATACAGAAATGAAATAGCATGCCATTAATCTGGGTGCATGTATCTATGCAAGCATACGCACATGCACACAAATGGGTAACACTCAGAGGTGGGATCCAACCAGTTCTCACCACTTCTCTAGAAGTGGTTACTAATTTTTTCTGAGTGCCGAGAAGGGGTTACTAAAGCAACCTCCCTGACCAATAGGGACTGGAGGTGCGTGTGTGCGGCGGCGCCACTGTTTGAATCCCACCACCATCGGAACCTGTTATTAAAATTTTTGGATCCCACCACTGGTAACATTGTTGCTAGAATTCTGGCTGGCACTGATGTCTCTAGGATCTCAAGTGGCAATCTTTCGCAACTTTGCTCTTTGAGTGCAATCTTCTTGTTAGGAATGCTGTGATCTCATTCCCCACAACTCTCACAACAAGAAGCACAAAATGCCTCACCTGCAGCAGGATGCCCCTCGAAAACTGCAGCCTCCCCTCCCCATTGCAGATTTGTTTCATACACACCCTTCAGAAGTTGATTCTCTAATAAATAACAGTGACTCAGTTCTACATGTGTTTTCCTGATTGGGGTGTGACTGCATATAAAAATCAAATCCCTGGGATTTAAAAAAATGTTATTCATGTTACATGGATCCACATTACAGCAAACACACACACATAATACAAACCCACACACTACACACAAGACACGCTCTTTGCAGTCGCTGTTTCAACACTTTACACTGGTGGCCCTCAAACGGTGTTCTGAATTCCTCGTGAGCTTAGCAAGGATCCTTCCAGAAGAAAAAACTGAAACTAGGCACTGCCTGCCTGGAGTTTGCCTGTCACTGCCAATTTTCTGCAATGTACCACATAGGAATGAAAAACGTGGTCTAAATAATGTGCCGTGCACACAGGAGACAACGATAACACACAACAGGCCTGGCCAGCATCCGGCGTGGGTAACACAAAATCCTCAATATCACTGCAAACCTCAACATCACCCCAAGCTTTTGTGGCAGATGTTCAGGGATTGCTCAATTAGATATATTAGATATATCCCCTATATCTAACACAGCTGTGATGTACTAGTCAGCAGAAACATTATCAAATAGGGAATAAAACAGACGTGAGTTGCAAAAAAGCTATAGTAGTTTTAAAACCCTAGAAGGCCAATTTACACATGGAGGTTCACTGTTTACTTATTACATCACATAGTATCTGAGAGCTTTTATACACCATTGTGCATAACCAGTGTGGTGTCACAGCGGAAGCTGGACTAGGAATACAGTCAGAATGCAGGACTAGAATCTTGGAGATCTGGACTGAAATCTCTTCTGGGCGCCACTGAGCCACTCACTCACTCAGCCCAATTTGCAGGGCATGATGGGGTGGATAAAGCTTCAGAGGTGCAGATCCAAATCCCTGTTCTAACATGTAGCTGATCAGGCAGCTTTGGATCACTCACCCTAGCCTACCTCACAGTGCTGTTGTGAGAATAAAACAGAGAAGGGGAGAATGTTGTAAAGCACTTTGAGTACCCATTGGGGAAAATAGTGAGGTATAAATGAAGTAAATAAGTGAGGGTGGGGGGCAGGGAGAGAATGCTTAGCCGCTCAGCTGGACAAGTGATAAACAGAAAAGTAATAGTGGAATTGTGGATGGAACCATTTTGGATTAAAAGTGGGAACAGAGTCACATTTTATGATATCCCCCCACATCACAAACTTTCCACTTGCGGTAAATTGCCAGATCAGCAAGACAGATTTAGCACTGCCTTCTAGGTTATCTCCTAAGGGTGGAATTTATTTTAGCATGGGGAAACATACTGCAGCCTAAAGTGGGAGAATCTTGAACGTTACCTCCCGATTCTGTATAATGTGAATATTTGCTTCAGCCGACCGCTGAAGGATAAACTACCTCCTATGAAAAATCTTACAGTTAAGGTGACACAGCAAACACCATCTACGGCATTTGATCTGCAGTTACTGTTCTGCACGAGCAAGTCATTCTTTCCTGTTGCTGTAATACAGTTTGGAATACGCACTACCCACTGGCAAGCTCCTCAACCCATTCTTGGGCTGCATTTACAAATGACACAAGGTATGCATTTTCTGTGACTTGCATTTCTTTTAACAACATAAATGAGGAGGAGGAGGAGTTTGGATTTATACCCTGCCTTTCTCTCCTGTAAGGAGTCTCAAAGCAGCTTACAAACTCCTTCCCTTCTTCTCCCTACAACAAAGACCTGGTAAGGTAGGTGGGCTGAGAGAATTCTGAGAAAACTGTGACTAGACCCAAGTCACCCAGCAGGCTTTGTGTGTAGGAGTGGGGAAACAAATCCAGTTCACCAGACAAGAGTCCACCGCTTATATAGAGGAGTGGGGAACCCAACCCGGTTTTCCAGATTAGAGTCCACCAGTGTGGTATAGTGGTTAAGAGCAGGTGCATTCCAATCTGGAGGAATTGGGTTTGATTCCCCGCTCTGCCATCTGAGCTGTGGAGGCTTATCTGGGGAATTCAGATTAGCCTGTACACTCCCACACATGCCAGCTGGGTGACCTTGGGCTAGTCACAGCTTCTCAGAGCTCTCTCAGCCCCACCTACCTCACAGGGTGTTTGTTGTGAGGGGGGAAGGGCAAGGAGATTGTCAGCCCCTTTGAGTCTCCTGCAGGAGAGAAAGGGGGGATATAAATCCAAACTACTACTCCTCCTCCTCCTCCTCCTCCTCCTCCTCCTCCACCACCACCACTACACTCCGCAGACAGGTTTCATTCTCCCAGCACTGCAATGTTCTGGCCCCTTTCACACGTGCAGAACAATGCACTTGTAATCTACTTTCACAAATTTTTGAAAGTGTATTGAAAGTGCATTATGCTGTATGTGGGGGAGGGGCCTCTGTCAATCCACTGGTTCAATGAACTGATGTGGTAAAAAATATGCCCTGACTATTATCACCGTCACTAAGATATTTATACCCTGCTTTTCTCCCCAATGGTATCCCAGGGTGACTTACAATATCATTCTTCCATCCTCCATTTTATCCTCTCAGCAACAGAAGTATGTTAGGCTGTTAGGCTGAAAATGTATGACTAGCCCAAGGTCACCCAGCCGCAGCAAACTGGGGATTATGAATCTGTCTCTCCCAGAGTCCAGTTGGACACTCTGAACTGCCACAGTTCTAAATCAGGCAGGAAACATTTTTTTTAAATTATACCATTTTTATCACAAGTGCAGGTGCCATCTTTTATGACACCTCCCACTCACACAGACACACTTCCTCACACACTGAGGGAATGTTTCTTTGACGATGGTGAGTGAGGTGGCACCCGTGGTGCTGAGAACTGCTGTCAAGTTACAACTTATTTCAGTTTTCAAGACAAAAGAGGTTCAGAGGTTGTTACCTGTCTCGGCCTGGGCTGAGGGAACTCTGAGAGGACTGTGATTGGCCCAAGGTCACCCAGCAGGCTTCATGCAGAAAAGTAAGGAATCTAACCCAATTATCCAGCTTAGAGTCAGTCATAGAATCACAGAGTTGGAGGAAACCACCAGGGCCATCATGTCCAACCCCCTGCAATGCAGGAACACACAATCAAAGCACTCCCAACATATGCTCACCCAGCCTCTGTTTAAAAACCTCCAAAGAAGGAGACTTCACCACTCTCCAAGGCAGTGAATTCCACTGTCAAACAGTCCTGACGGTCAGGAAGTTCTTCCTAATGTTTAGGTGGAATCTCTTTTCCTTCACCTTGAATCCATTACTCCATGTCCTAGTCTCTGAGGCAGCAGAAAACAAGCTTGCTCCCTCTTCGACTTGACATCCCTTCTAATATTTAAACATGGTTATCATGACACCCCTTAACCTACGCTTCTCCAGACTAAACATTCCCAGCTCCCTAAGCCTCTCTTCGTAGATGTAGGGCATGGACTCCAGACCCTTTACCATTTTGGTTGCCCTCCTCTGGACCCGCTCCAGCCGGTCAATTTCCCTGTGGTGCCCAGAACTGTACACAATATTCCAGGTGAGGTCTAACCAATGCAGAATAGAGAGGTGCAATTACATCCTTCAAGTCTTGACACTATACTCCTATTGATACAGCCCAGAATCGCATTGGCTTTCCTGGATGCCGCATCACACTGCTGACTCATATTTAGTTTATGGTTTACTAAGACTCCCAGATCTCTTTCGCATGTAGTGTTAACCAATACACCACACTGTCTCTCTATGACTGATTCTGCACAGACCAAGTAAAATGGGTTGTGGCTTCTTTAAAAAGTATGGGGGGGGGGAGTTCCCACAGAATGTGCCCCCAAAACACCTCTAACCCGTTTTATTGGCCAAAACTCAGGTTAAATGAAAATGGTTAAATTAGCAACTTTTTTTCTTTAACCTGGGGTGCAAACGCTTCCTACAAACTTCAGCAAGCAGGGCGCATTTAATCCCTCACACACACTTTCTGTACACCCTTCTGGTGGATTTCCTAGGCAGCTGCCATTAGAGTGGATTCTCTAATAGGCAACTGCCATGCCATTCAGGTAGGTGGGGGGATTCTCGGTTGGGGGGGATTCTTGGGGTGGATTCTCAGGTGGGGGAGTGTCATGGTGGGTGGAAGGATTCTCAGCTGCACGATTCACATGGAAACACAGCATTTATGTGTAAACCATACTGCCTCCCACCTCCAGAATCCCAGATAGTCCCTGCTGGTCTCTGCAGCCACCATACAAATGGCGGCACAGGCAGTGGAAACCGGTTCCACGAACCCAAGTTGCTTGTGCAGAATTGGCCTACATGGTAACTACGGGCATCATAATTTTAACAGTACTTTCAGCCCTTCAGATCTATTAGGATTTCTTCAAAACACAACATTATCTAATAAATTTTAAAAGGAGACTATTAATTGACTATGATTTCTTTGACAGGAGACTGTCCCAAAATTCTACCTGGCGGCCTTCAGCCATGTTGCTTCTGGATTCCAACTAACGTTCCGGTAAACACACATTTCCTGAGCCTTTTAGTGAAGAGGAAAGTGTCAGGGTGCCACTTGTCATCTTCACCATAAAGGAACCGACCTTCTACAGTCTCCTGACAGCGGTCTCCCTGCACTATGGAAAGAAAAGTGAATGTGATGTTTCTAGGAAATTACTATTTTGAACACTACTGACGAGGGTTGGCGTGCCATGATCACACCGGTGAGGAGGACTTTAAAAAAAAGCTAAAATCTCATATGACAGCAGATGCAACCCCCCAAGTAGAAGGGGAAAAAAGAAGAGTTTGGATTTATATCCCCCCTTTCTCTCCTGCAAAGAGACTCAAAGGGGCTTAAAATCTCCTTTTCTTTCCCCCCCTCAAAACAAAAACCCTGTGAGGTGGGTGAGGCTGAGAGATCTCCAAAGGACTGTGACTAGCCCAAGGTCATCCAGCAGGCATGTGTTGGAGTGCACAAGTTAATCTGGTTCACCAGATAAGCCTCCACAGGTCAAGTGGCAGAGCGGGGAATCAAACCCGGTTCTCCAGATTAGAGTGTACCTGCTCTTAACCACTATTCCACACTTGCCTTTGGAGGGGGTTGGGAAAGCTTGCACTTGCCCATTTGGGTGCTCAGTCCTCAGCACCAGAATTCCCAGTGCACCAAGAGAAGCAGCTATAGTGGACCTTGGGAACTGTGCTGGATTAGAAGAGGTTCCAGCGCCATGGTCCTCTGCTGCCAGGATCCAGAGGGGTGTCATGGGCAGACCAGCAGATTCCTCTCCTAGAGAAAGCAAACTGGGCACATGCTCTTGCGCTCTCTCTAATCCGATTTGCTGGCTAATCTCCAAAACCTGAGAATCAGAGTAGGAAGGGTACACAAGGCCTCGGCTGAAGCAGATGGTGAACGACAGTCTGACTTTCAATGGATGCAGATGCAGTGATGCCAGCCTTCAGGTGGAACCCAGAGCCAGCGTGGTGTAGTGGTTAAGAGCAGGTGCACTCCAATCTGGAGAACCGGGTTTGATTCCCCACTCTGCCACTTGAGCTGTGGAGGCTGATCTGATGAGCCAGATTCGCTTGTGCACTCCAACACATGCCAGCTGGGTGACCTTGGGCTAGTCACAGTTCTTCGGAGCTCTCTCAGCCCCACCCACCTCACAGGGTGTTTGTTGTGGGGGGGGGAAGGAAATTGTAAGCCCCCTTGAGTCTCCTTGCAGGAGAGAAAGGGGGGATATAAATCCAAATTCCTCCTCCTCCTCTTCTTCTTTTTCATCATCATCATCCTCATCCCCTAGAACTCCTTGAAATTACCTCTTATCTCCAGACTACAGAGGCCAGGGTGATATAGTGCCATGGTAGCAAACCTCTGGCACTCCAGAATTTATGGACTACAATTCCCATCAGCCCCTGCCAGCATGATCAATTAGCCATGCTGGCAGGGGCTGATGGGAATTGTAGTCCATAACATCTGGAGTGCCAAAAGTTCGCCACCACTGGTATAGTGGTTAAGGATGGTGGACTCTAATGTGGAGAACCAGGTTTGCTTCCCCACTCCTCCACGTGAGCGGTGGGCGGACTCTAACCTGGTGAACTAGGGTTGATTTCTTTGATACCCCTGCAAATGAAGCCTGAGGGCCACCAGGCCAAAATGGCATAGAGGGGCTTAAGGGCTTCCCCGAAGACGCTGGGCATGACAAAGAACTGTGGGGTGGAGATACAAAGAGAAATTGAAAGGATTGCCACTATTAGCTTCCAGAGGGAAAGGCTGTTCTGAGCTGTAAAATCAGCAACACAAATGTGAGCATTACCCACTCCTGCCAAGCAAGTGCCCAGCACCAGACTGACGCTTTGAAGTGGTGCCCTCCTGCCTCCTCCCTCTATCTTGCAAAACCCCCTGAGGCAGCCAAACCAGCCACATCTCCAAGATTAATATACTGAAGCCGGCCTAGAAAGGCAGATCAGGTGAGGTAATGCGGACTCATAGCGAGAACCTCCCACTCACGACAGCCTCCTCGGGGGATTCAATGGAGCTAAGTAAGATACCAGCCGCCGTCTCCACCCGGGACACAACGCCTATCCGCTCCGGATTTCTCCAGGGCCCTTCACGGTCCTCTAACACACTGTCCTTATCTTTCTGCCACAAAGCCACCCTGCATTTGGATCAGGATGCAAATGAGGGCGCTTCGTATTCACGAGATTAATCTCTCTCGATATCATCCCAGCGCCAGCTGCCCCGGGGCCTCTCCGTGAGCCGGGATCAACGGTTCTGTGTGACAAAAAGATAGATCTTGGCGGCTGCCCTCAGCTCCTTTTTCTTCCAGCAGCGCTGGGGTTCTGCACGTGGGCCG
The DNA here is from genome assembly GCF_021028975.2 of Sphaerodactylus townsendi. NCBI lineage: Eukaryota > Metazoa > Chordata > Lepidosauria > Squamata > Sphaerodactylidae > Sphaerodactylus > Sphaerodactylus townsendi. Next base: position 15,387,126 of record NC_059439.1, on the reverse strand, counting down.
GCTTCCGAGGGAAAGGCCGAGACATCCTTTTGTCATTTTAGCATAATGGTAGCATATGTTAAACTCAGCATTACTCCTGAGAACAACTGAAAGGCAGAGAGAACCGATGTTTCATGGTGCTCCGCTGCTCTGAGTCTGCATCTTCGTAACCCTAAGATAAGGCCACATACGACCAGGTGACGACGCATTGTGGTTCCAGCAGCTCAGATGCGCACAATGCAAATGACTTCACATTTTGCACGGTGTGAACAGTGCACTTTGCAAGAAAGGGGACAAATGGCATGGAAACTGCAGCAGCTCTGTTTCTTATCACATCATCTTCCACCTGGAAATATTTAACGAGGCCTCAAGTACGTTTACTGAGTGTACCACCCCAGGAGTGCTGAAGTCACGCAGCCAATGATCTGGTTCAAACCAAGGTGTGACGTATTGTCGAAGGCTTTCACGGCCGGAATCACTTGGGTGCTGTGTGGTTTCCGGGATGTATGGCCGTGTTCTAGCAGCATTCTCTCCTGATGTTTCGCCTGCATCTGTCGCTGAATCCTCTGAAGATGCCAGCCACAGATGCAGGCGAAATGTCAGGAGAGAATGCTGCTAGAACACAGCCATACAGCCCGGAAACCACACAGCACCCAAGGTGTGACATTCAGCACTTCCACATCAATCATGAAAGTCTTTGCTGGTCCACTCCTTGCTTCTCTTTAGTACACAGTTATTCCTCCAAGGCGCTTGGGACGGCCTGTGTGGCTCTCCTCTCCCCGTTTTATCCTCTCCCATCAACTCTTTAATATAAATTAGGCTGAGATTTTCCTGCCCAGATCAAATTCAGGATTTGAACACGGGTCTTCCAGAACCTAGTCTGGCACTCTAACCACTAGCAGGAGGAGGAGGAGAATTGGATTTATACCCCCTCTTTCTCTCCTTGTAAGGAAACTCCTTTCCCTCCCCCCCTCACAACAAACACCCTGTGAGGTCGGTGGGGCTGAGAGAGCTCCTAAGAACTGTGACTAGCCCAAGACCACCCAGCTGGCATGTGTTGGAGTGCACAAACTAATCTTGTTCAACAGATAAGACTCCACAGCTCAAGTGGCAGAGCGGGGAATCAAACCCGGTTCTCCAGATTAGAGTGCACCTGCTCTTAACCACTACACCATGCTGGCTCTCTTAACCACTATACCATGATGGTTCTAGCGAACCAATAGTTTACTATCCCTCTTGTCCTCAGACCCCAAGGAAAGTTTTTGCTCCAGATCCATTCCCTTCCTCCTTGAGACTGAATTGTCTCTGAGATCCTCTGCCCTCTCTTGTATCAGGTCTCTGTTTCCTGCCACCCCTCTTATCTTCTGTGCTGCCTTTCTACAGAAAAATTAGGTTCCCTGGGGGTAGCCATTTTGGCCTGCTGTAGCGAAATTATACAGGAGTCCACCAGCATCTTAAAGACTGAGAAAATTTATTTCACAGTGAGCTTATTTCACCAGCTCAAAGCTTCCCTGTTATCTGAGGTCCAGAGGTTTGACAAACAAAAGCTCATGATGAAATAAACATTGTGAGTCTTTAAGGGGCTACTGAATTTCTATGTAACCTAATTCCCCAGTTACTTCCTAGATTCCATCCCTACTATTCAGTTTTCCAGCACTCCAGTCCTGACAACAGCACAGAGATCCTCTTGACCCTTTGCAAAGTTCCCCCGCATTGTTCTGGCCCAAACTTTCACATTGCTTTGCTGTTGTTAAATCCTAGCATTTGCCCAGAGCAATCAGATGTTCATCACAACTCTTCAGCCAACAGCTGCAGGAGCTCCCAGCCAAGATACTTTTTAGATGATGAATTTTTTAATCACAATTTTGGACTTCATCATCCAGTTTATTATAGAAACTTCCAGGCGCTGGTTGCACGAAGGGGGATAAAACTTGTACACGAACTGTACTATTTCTAACAGCAGGTGGAAATTCACACTACTGAATGTTTCTCCACACACAATAATCCATTCACATAGAAAAGTAGCATGTCACACAGAAACTAAAGCTAGAACCCGCCAGAATTCATTTCCCCGGACAAATACAGTTGTCTGTGTAGAAAGTTTTTAGACTTTTTAAAAACTTTCTGTCATGTGATCCCCCAATCTGCAATCTGAAGCAATACAGCCCAGAAAGCAAATTTATCAACCCAAGATTTAAATCATAGCGCATTCTATACTTCCTCTTCCTGATGAGGCAAATAAAGATGCTAATCTCTGACACAGGACAGCCACCTAAGAAAACTTTACTGCCTGCAATTCCCACCAAGGCTTACAAAGACTTGTTTCAGGAAAAGAGTCCACATACCCTGTGACAACATGCAGAGAGGCTTCTTGTTGTGATTTTATTTTGCCCTCCGTTCACAACAACCTTGCGAGGAAGGTTAAGCTGAGAAAAGAAGAGGCTGTCCCAAAGTCGTGCAGCAAATTTGGCAACAGAACAGGGATTTGAACCTAGATCTCTCAGATCCTAGTCTGTTAAATCAGACTGCCTCTTCACCTTCATAGCAATCCTATAAGCTAAGTGAGGGTTACAGGCCCAGGGCCACCCAGAGACCTTCACAACTGAGCAAAGATTTGAAACTATAGGGTTGCCAGGTCCCCCCAGTCACCAGCAAGGTATGGGGCGATAGGTTTGCCAGCTCCAGGTTAGGTAACTCCTGGAGATTTTGGGGTGGAACTTGAGGCGGGCAGGGACCTCATTGGGGTACAAAGCCATAGAGTTCACTCTCCAAAGTAACCATTTTCTCCAGGATCTTTGTAGATCTCTGTAGTCTGCAGATGATCCCCTGGCCCCAGTTGGAGGCCAGCATCTCTAATCTGAACCCAGGTGTCCCACAACTAAGCCCACTACTCAGAGGCATATCTAGGAAAAATGCAGCCTGGTGCAAAATCTGAGTTTTCTGCCCCATGGGCAACTGCTGCTCCCCCCCCCCCCCCATGATCAAAGAACTTCTTTTGCACCAGGTCTTGAAGTCAGTGTATGGACCCAGGGGGGAAGAGGAGGGGTGTGGGGGCGATCCCCCCCATGTGGTGGGGGAGGAGGGAGGAGGGAGGAGGGGGGGGGGGGGAGGGGGGGGGGGGGGAGGAGGAGGAGGAGGAGGAGGAGGAGGAGAAGGAGAAGGAGAAGGAGAACGGTCCATTGGTTACTCACCGTGAAGGGACCTTCTGCTGGACGCGGAAGGGCATCTTGATGGGTGTTTCCCAACCCGTTCTCAGGGAGGCAGGGTCTTAAACTTGTCACTTCCTGTGAACTGCTTGGCACGCCCATCTAGGTCCAGTAAACGACTGTCCAGAGTAGTGAGAGCTCTAATGTACTAACGTGCGTGTCAGGAAGCGACAGAATAACATGAAAAACGACAACTTGTCAACATGAAACACAAAAACTTTCTGCAAGTGAAACTTAGTTCTGTGCTGGAAGGGGTTAGAACCCATTATCGGGGACTAATAGCTGATCCAGGGAGGGCCAAGATGCCCTTCCGCGTCCAGCAGAAGGTCCCTTCACGGTGAGTAACCAATGGACCGTTCTACTGGAGGCGGAAGGGCATCTTGATGGGAACTCCCAGAGCAGTCCCAAAACGGGTGGGTCAGATCATTCCCCGATAATGTGTTCCAGCACACGTCTGCCGAAGGTGGCTTCGGATGCTGCAAGGGAATGTAGTCTGTAGTGTCTGACAAATGTGGATGCAGTTGACCAGGTAGCGGCTCTACAAATGTCCAGAAGGGGAACTTGTTTCCTAAAGGCCGCATTGGCAGCTGCCGCCCTAGTGGAATGAGCTGTAATTCCCTGGGGAAGTGGATGGTTAGACGCTTTGTAGGCTTCGATGATGCATGTTTTAATTGCCCTACTAATGGCTGCCTTCGACATTCGTCCCCCCAGGTTGGGGGGAGTGACGTTGATGAAGAGGCTGTGGGAAGTCCGGATGGACTCGGTTCTTATGATGAATGCTTTCAGAGTTCTCCGGACATCTAGGTTGTGCCACAATCTCTCTGTTGGGTGAGAAGGTGTAGCGCAGAAGGAGGGTATCACCAACTCCTGAGATCGATGAAATTTGGAATTCACTTTGGGCATGAAGGAGGGATCGGGTCTGAGTATTACCCGGTCCTTGTGGAAAATGCACAATTCTGCCTCTACTGACAGGGCGTGGATTTCAGATACCCGTCGGGCTGAGGTTATGGCTAGCAGGAATAAGGTCTTCATTCGTAGCCATTTAAGGTGAATGGTCTGTACCGGCTCAAACGGTGATTTGGTCAGAGCGGAGAGTACTAGGTGCAACCGCCATGTGGGGAAACGGTGTATCACCGGTGGTTGGATTTGCTTCACCCCCGTAAGGAATCGCACGACATCCGGGTTCCTGGAAAGGGGCAATCCTTGGATTACAGGTAACACCGTACTCAAGGACGCTACTTGTCTCCTCAGCGTGGAGCTACGCAGGCCTTGATGGAGTCCGTCTTGGAGGAACATCAGGATTTGCGGAAGGGTAGGAGCAAGTGGGGAGATGGATTTTCGCCTGCACCAACGCACGAAAGCTTTCCACGAGGAGTTGTAGATTTTGACTGTGGAAGAGCGTCGTGACGCTAGGATTGTGTTGGCGACCTGGTCGGAATACCCTTTACGTCTTAGGAGGTTCCTTTCAAGCGCCACGCGGTCAGTTTGTACCACCCGGGGTTCGGATGGGAGACCGGCCCTTGGGTCAGCATGTCCGGTGGTGTTGGAAGTGGGATCCCTTGTGAGGTTGCCATCTCCAGAATGGAGGAGAGCCATGGGCGTCGTGGCCAGTGTGGGGCCACCAGTATCACCTCGGCTTGCTCTATTACTATCTTCCTCAGAACCTTGGGGATGATGGGCAGTGGAGGGAAGGCGTACAGTAGGGTCTTGGGCCATGGAGCTACGAGGGCGTCCACGTCCATCGCTTTCGGGTGGTAAAACCTGGACATGAACTGTGGAGTCTGGTGATTTTCGGCTGAGGCGAAGAGGTCTACCTCGGGAAGTCCCAGGTTCCTCGAGATCATGTGGAAGATGTCGGGCTTTAGTTTCCACTCTGCTTCCGCTATAGTGGTCCTGCTGAGCCAGTCGGCCGTGACGTTCAATTGGCCTCTGATGTGTTCCGCGGACAGTGACGTCAGGTGAGTTTCGGCCCATGTCAGGATGCGCATGGCTTCCTTGTGCATGAGTGAGGATCTGGACCCCCCTTGATTGTTCAGGTAAGCCTTGGCCGTGGTGTTGTCTGTTCTTACTAGAACATGGGTCCCCTGGAGGGACGTCTGGAAGTGGAGGAGGGCATTGAAGATGGACCTTGTTTCCAGGATGTTGATTGGAAGATCCGTTTCCTCCGGTGACCAACGCCCCTGTACGCACTGGTCCTTGAAGGTTGCTCCCCAGCCCCGCAGGCTGGCGTCGGTGATCACCTGGTTCCTCTCCTGATGAATGAAAATTTTCCCTTTCGACAGGTTGCGGTCGCAGGTCCACCACCTGAGTTCTTTGCGGAGTCGTGGGGTTAGTTGGACGATGCGATCTTGTTTTTGCATAATCTGCCGTTGGAATGGACGCAGGAAGGATTGAAGGGGCCTGGCGTGGAGGCGGCTCCACTGCAGCATGTCGAACACTGAGACCATCAATCCCATCAGGCTTGCCAGGCGAAGCAAGGATGACGTCCTCTTGGCGACAATGAGAGACACGATCTGCCGGATGCGTAGTCTCTTGTTCTGTGGAATGAACAATGAGTTCTTGGTGGTATCTATGAGGGCCCCGAGGTGTTCCATTGTCTGTGAAGGAAGAGTTGTGCTTTTCTCTAAGTTCACTAGGAACCCGTGGTCTTGGAGTACTTTTTGTGCCGTCTGGACGTCCTTGGCGGCTTGTAGGGCCGATCCCGATCGTATAAGGATATCGTCCAGGTAGGGATATGAGTGGATCTTCTGTTCCCGGAGGAGGGTGATGGGACACAGCAGGATCTTGGAGAAGACCCTCGGGGCGGTGGCCAGCCCGAAGGGGAGGGCCCTGAATTGAAATTGTTCGTTGCCCACCGCGAACCGTAGGTACTTCCTGTGGGTGTGGTGGATCGGGATGTGGAGGTAGGCCTCGGTCAGGTCTAGGGATGTCATGAAGTCTCCTGGACGGATGTTTTCTATAATGGAGCGTAGAGTCTCCATCCTGAAGCGATGGAGGTGTAGGTGTCGATTGACGAATCTCAGGTTGAGTATCGCTCTCCAGTCTCCATTGCGCTTCGGAACAGTGAAAAAGTGAGAGAACACCCCCGAGGATCTCTCCGATTTTGGCACTGGTTCTATCGCCTGGATCCTCAAGAGGTGTTGAATGGCCTGTTGAGTTCTTTGCGC
>NC_059439.1:15351611-15380677 GCF_021028975.2 Sphaerodactylus townsendi | reverse complement strand
GAGGAGGAGGAGGAGGAGGAGGAGGAGGAGGAGGAGGAGGAGGAGTTTGGATTTATATCCCCCCTTTCTCTCCTGTAGGAGACTCAAAGGGGCTTACAATCTCCTTGCCCTTCCCCCCTCACAACAAACATCCTGTGAGGTAGGTGGGGCTGAGAGAGCTCCGAGAAGCTGTGACTAGCCCAAGGTCAACCAGCTGGTGTGTGTGGGAGTGTACAGGCTAATCTGAATTCCCCAGATAAGCCTCCACAGCTCAGGCGGCAGAGCTGGGTATCAAACCCGGTTCCTCCAGATTAGATACACGAGCTCTTAACCTCCTACGCCACTGCTGAAGGGCATCACGCTGGGGAAAGAGCCCAGGTCTCCCATCTTTTAGACTAACGCTTTATTAATTATGCCACATTTTTATCCAGTTGTGCAGTAAGTAGGGTTGCCAGCTCTGGATGGTGAGAAACTCGCCCCCCCCCCCCACAGGCCGAGAAAAGCAGAGTGCAGCCGAGGTACGTGAGCCCAGAGCAGCCCCAAGCCCTTCGCACGACTCTGTGCAGGTGGCCCCGGAACCAACGCGGCTGCCCAATGTGCCTTCACACCGAGGCATGTCTGTTGTTAGTGTGCTTGCCTCTCCTGGCTGCATAGCAACACAGCCAGCTACAGACAACCCCTGCAGCTATACAGATGTCTCCGGATGTCCGTGCTGTCCTGCATGGCCATGCAGGAGAGAGGCGGGGAGGACAAAACAAACAAAGCACGAGTCCCAGTGGTGGGATCCAAAAATTTTAGTAACAGGTTCCCATGGTGGTGGGATTCAAACAGTGGCGTAGCGCCAATGGGGCTGGGCGGGGCACAACGGGGGCGTGGCCGGGCATTCCGGGGGGCGGGGCATTGCTGGGCGGGTCTGTGGCAAGGACGCAGCCGCTGCGCCGGTCCTTGGGCGGGAAACGAATGCACGCAGGTGCAGGCTGCCACGCATGCCGCAGCACCTCCTGCTCCCGAGTGCTTCAAGTTCTGTGCGCTACTGCTGAGGAGCGGAGGAGGGGCGTAACTAAGGCAAAAATCACGTGGCAAAATCACCAATTAGTAACCCTCTCTCGGCACACACAAATAATTAGTAACCTACTCTCGGGAACCTGTGAGAACCTGCTGGATCCCACCTCTGAGCATGACCTCCCATGCAGGCCATTTTCTTGGCACCAGCTCCAACCTAACCTTTCTAAAAAGAATAGCTGATATAGCAATTCTCGTTTACACCAGGTTGGGGCGGAAAAACCGGGGCAGATGCGATGCAGGGGTGCCAAGTTCCTGCCCCTAACGGGTTGTATCCCATTGTTATACCACATTAGATGGCCCGTGGGGAGAGGGCCTTGGAGATTTGGAGCTGGAGCCTGAAGAGGATGCAGTTGTGGGGGTGGGGGGACGACAACGACTTCAGCAAGGTATAATGCCATAGAGCCCCCCTTCCAAAGCAGTCATTTTCTCCAGGATACCTGTTCTTGGCCCTCTGGAGGTCAACTACAATAGCAGCACATCTCCAAGGGCCACCTACAGTTTGGAAACCCTAGTACAGCTGTCTGCAACCTGTGGCTCTCCAGATGTTCATGGACTACAATTCCCATCAGCCCCCGCCAGCATGGCCAATTGGCCATGCTGGCAGGGGCTGATGGGAACTGTAGTCCATGAACATCTGGAGAGCCACAGGTTGCAGACCCCTGCGGTAGTAAACCCAAAGTCTTGCTTCAGTTGTGAAATTAATGGATAGTTTTTGGCAAAGAGTCTCCATCTCCTGCATGAGGATGATAATACTGTCCTACACAGCAGGGTTTGTTGTAGGGATTACGTTGTTTATACATGTACAGCAGTATGTTAGGGAACATTTTTAAAAGTACTATTAGACACTCAGTGAGTTACCAGCAATGAAGAGGGGTATGCAGTAGATCCATGTTAAAAGCATCTTTCTCTTACGTTCACGGTCCATCCAGAGCGGTAACCAGTGGTGGGATTCAGCAGTAACCAGACCTCTCCTGTATCTTCTCCCAATAATGAGTCTCTTTTCATTCTGCTAATGTGTGCCTCTTGGCCCTGAGCCGTCCCTCTTTCAAAGAATCTCCAACTTCCGCATTAAGTGCAGCTCTAAGGGGGATTCAACAGGTAGCCCATTAAAGCTCGCCGACATATTGTTTTACATCAGAGAGATGCAGGCAGAAAGGTTTAATCTGCCAAGAGCCATCACTCTTTGGTAATAATGTCAGAGGTGGGGAAGATAGAGATGGATGAGAAGCAGGGCTGAAGAGGCTGGGGGAGAGATCATCGGGGGAGCGATGCTATTTGGCAGGCAGTCCCCACTTGCTCTTAGAAGCTTTCAGGACAAACAGTGAGGGCTATAAAATCCCCTCCAACCCACTGCGCTTTCGTTGAACGGTTTTGCCTCTAAGGTCTGATCCTGTTCCCCTTTGGGTCAGTTGTAGAACTCTCGGAGGCCCTAGTAGGACTATGAAGGAGAAAAAAAATCTACTGGGATTTCAAAAGGAGGGGGGAGGCAAAGGGGAGGGGGGAGGCAAAGGGGAGGAGAACTGGGCATGTCCAGTCTGGAATCCCTGCCCCATGAGGAGAGACTTAGGGAGCTGGGTATGTTCAGTTTGGCGAAGAGAAGGTTAAGGGGTGACATGATAGCCATGTTTAGATATTTGAAGGGAAGTCATGTTGGTGAGGGAGCAAGCTTGTTTTCTGCTGCTCCAGAGTCTAGGACCAAGAGCAATGAGTTCAAGGTGAAGGAAAAGAGATTCCACCTAAACATCAGGAAAAACTTCCTAACAGTAAGGGCTGTTTCACAATGGAATGCACTACCTCTGAGTGTGGTGGAGTCTCCTTCTTTGGAGGTTTTTAAACAGAGGCTGGATGGCCATTTGTCAGGAGTGCTTTGATTGTGTGTTCCTGCATTGCAGGGGGTTGGACTTCATGGCCCTTGGGGGTCTCTCCCAACTCTATGATTCTATGAGCTCTAACAAAAAAAAATAGTCTGAGCTCACTGGTTGAGGTATACAGTTGCAGAAGCAGCCTTATAGATGGTAGGTCTGTTGGGTTAAACTAGACATGATGCTGTTTCGTAAGCTGGGTCGGAGTTTCTCAACCTGACCCAACTTTCAAACTCTCATCACATTGGAAGGCCTCCCTAATTCAGACTGGGACCATGATGGGGCTAAGGATGCCAGCTTCCCATGTGACACTTGGGCATTCCCCATAATACTGCTCCTCTCCAGACTTCTGAAGAAAACGGAAACTTTTTCACCCCTCCCTTGGTCTGCCTCCTTGGTAGGCTGTAACCCATTATGTTCCTCTGTCCAACCTAGCCCTCCCCCACAGTGACCTTGGGCCAGTCTCTGGGCTGTTGTGCACTTACCGCTTGCGGTGCGACTGTTTGCTTTGCAGCCCACCCCACCTCACTTTCATTATGGTTGAACCACCTGAAGGTTGGCAGTTCTATATACTATAGTGAGAAGAACACACTAGTCGTTGTACAAAATCCTGTGCGAGCAGATCTGTACTATGTCCATTTGTGTTTCTGCTTGCACAATGCTGGATCCGAGCCCCTGTCATTACTGACACTTGATGTGGATTTCAGTCTTTGGTTAACAGCGCTGTGTATTTTATTGCTATTCTTTTATGAGGTTCAATTAAAATTATTTAACTGGAATATTTTGCTACCAGTTTTAGCTTGAAGGAGGAGGAGGAAGAGGGCTTTAGGTGGGCTTTAGCTAAAGCTTTAATCTTACTTCTGCAGGATGTTCTGTGATTTTTTAAAAATGTTCCTGTATTGTTTCATTGTTGATTGTATTTGGAAAACTGCCTCAGACACGCTCAGGCGAACGTGGCGTATAAATATATCAAATACAGTTTGAAAGGGATTCAATTCCCATGAGAAATCTGGGGCGTGAAATGGCTGCAGTGAATTTTGAGAAACTGAAGGGGATAGGGGGAAATCTCCACTTAGAAATGCGGATCTCAAGATTCATCTTAATTAGGAAATGTATTTCATATCCTAAATGCCATATTCGCTCTCTATTAAATATGATAGATTTTGTAACAGGATTAAAAATGCTGCAGCATCAAACCTGTCGATCTGGCATTGCAACTTCTGTTTAAATCTGGCCATTCCAATGGGCACCAAATAACGTTTGGAGTGTCATGGTCTGAAAACCAGATGTTTTAAGGTTTCTCTTCTTCGCCTTGCCGAATCTTCGCTGCTCAGCTCATCAGACAAACTTTGCAGATATTTACTTCAGTTTATTTACATAATTTCTCCGCATGGCTGAGCCTCCATTTGCCTTTCTGGTTCTTTTCCCCTTGATAATCCTTTTTTTTTTAATTTAAAAAAAATAGTGTTTTTCCTCCTTTCTCATCACCACGAGGCTGAACACAGAGAGAAGGGGGGGAGGAAATCAGGAGCCCTATTATATATTTGTCTGACATTAGATTTTCACCATCTCACTTAAAGCAAACAACCATACAAGCTGTTAGTATGGTCTGAAGTGGGCCTTGGAGACCGGCGAAGGAGCTGCTAAGAGAATCTCTCCAGTTACTGAAAACAAAAGGTCTGGGATCGTTTTAGCAGCCTAAAAAGGCGAGGCAAAAAAAATGTCCAGAGTGCACAGCCTCTGGATGTGGTTGATCAATACCAGCTGCCCTCGGCCTCTTTTTCAATCACACCACGCCTGAAGTCTCCATCATCATTGAGAAAGGTAACAGCTTACATGCTCTGAGAAACACCTTTTCTCCTGCTGTATTTCTATAAGAAAGGGCAGTCACGGCACACCGGATGAAAATATGTTAGTGGTGCAGGGAAAAAATGTCGTCGACATTCCTTGCTTTGCTTAGAAGACATAAGAGATATACCAGAAACCATCTTTTACCAACTCAGTCCCACCACAGATTTCCATTGCCTCGGTTAAGGAAGAATCAGGAGGGCTGAGAAGGAGGAGGAGGAGGAGGAGGAGGAGGAGGAGGAGGAGGAGGAGGAGGAGGAGGAGGAGGAGGAGGAGGAGGAGAAGAAGAAGAAGAAGAAGAAGAAGAGGAGGAGGAGGAGGAGGAGGAGGAGGAGGAGGAGGAGGAGGAGGAGTTTGGATTTATATCCCCCTTTGTCTCCTGTAAGGATACTCAAAGGGGCTTACAATTTCCTTTCCCCCCCCTCCTGTGAGGTGGGTGGGGCTGAGAGAGCTCCAAAAAGCTGTGACTCGCCCAAGGTCATCCAGCTGGTGTGTGCTGGAGTGCACAGGCTAATCTGGTTCACCAGATAAGCCTCCACAGCTCAAATGGCAGAGTGGTGGAATCAAACCCAATTCTGCAGATTAGAGTGCACCTACTCTTAACCCCTACACCATGCTGGCTGAATTACAGGAGATTTTGGTGATTGGTGATCGGATCTCCAGCTGGGGAATTCAACCTCAAAAAACAGCTGTACCGATCCCTCAGTTACGGATTGCTGCCACGGTAGTCAAAAGAGAGCAGTAAAAAATCCTGTCCCCGGTACCGTTTTCTAGATCAAAACAGTTCCTTGTGCAGCTTTTAACTCTAGCAAACAAGGCAAGGACCCATATTTTAAAAGAGCAACCTTTCGCAACGCGAAGGCCCAAATCTATAATCTCTACCCCAGCGGCTACTTTTTGAAATTACATTACGTATAGGGTGATTTGATCATGGGTTCCAAACATCAGATGTAATTTGGACCTAAAAGGCACTGAGGACAGAAATAGGGGGAAAGAAATCATTTATGAGAATTAAAGGTGGCATGCCTGCCTGGGGCATATGTCCTTTTCGGAGCACTGTCTCTACACAAACAGCAGTTTAGGCTTTGAAGTACTCCAAAGTCTGTTTGGCCACAGATAATAGCAGAGCAATGGAAGAATGCACAAACAAGTGTCTCTAGCTGTTCCTGGACATTTAGTTTCGGTGCAACCGAGCATAACAAGAGTATGAGACACCCACCATTCCCCTGATATGTTATGGCTACCATTTAATCTCAACGGGGCAATGAATGTATTTCTCGGTGTGTTTATGCCTTCAGTAACTATGAGCATGCACCCTAAAATATCCAGTGTCCTATTTGCTTGACATGTATGAAGAAGAAGAAGAAGAAGAAGAAGAAGAAGAAGAAGAAGAAGAAGAAGAAGAAGAAGAAGAAGAAGAAGAAGAAGAAGAAGAAGAAGAAGAAGAAGAAGAAGAAGAAGAAGAAGAAGAAGAAGAAGAAGAAGAAGAGCAGGAGGAGCAGGAGCAGGAGCAGGAGCAGGAGCAGGAGCAGGAGCAGGAGCAGGAGCAGGAGCAGGAGGAGTTTGGATTTATATTGCCCCTTTCTCTCCTATAAGGAGACTCAACGGGGCTTACAATCTCCTTTCCCTTACCCCTGCCCCCCACAACAAACACTCTGTGAGGTGGGTGGGACTGAGAGAGCTCCATAGAGCTGCAACTAGCCCAAGGTCACCCAGCTGGTTCCCCTCCGCAGACAAGCCTCCGCAGCTCAAATGGCAGAGCAGGGAATCAGACCTGGTTCTCCAGATTAGAGTGCACCTGCTCTTAACCACTACATCACTGCTGCTCCCTATGAGATATTCTGTGAGAATATTTCTATTCTATTCTATGAGAATATTTTATTTTGACTGCATTTTTATTTACTTCATTGATACTTTGCATTTTGTCCCTAGCGGGGACCAAAGTAACTTACACTGATCTCCTCTCCTCCGAGGGCAGAGATAGGAGAAAAGAAATCATTTATGAGAATTAAAGGTGGCATGCCTTGCCTGCGGCAAATGGGCACTGTTGCTACACAAATAACCTTTTAGGCTTTTGAAGCGCTCTCAAGTCTGTTTGGCCTCAGATAATAATGGGGCAATGGAAGAATGCACGAACAACAGTGTGTCTAGCCCTTGGCGTCCTCAAAACAACACTGTGAGATAGGTTAATCAGAGTGGTTATGTAATTGGCTCAAAATACGGTTGCCAACTTCCAGGTGATACCTGGAGCTCTCCAGCTAATTCGACCAATCTTCAGATAACAAGTTTAGTTCTTCTGGAGAAAATGGCTTCTTTGGAGCGTGGACTCTATGGCCCATTACGCATGAAACACATTCCTCAGGGCTTTTCACTGCACATTGGGGTTGTAGTGGGGTCTCCTCACATTTCTCTGTTTCCACGTGAGGAGGCATCACACTGTCTGCTGCGCGATTGCCTGCTGAAATTTCCTGGCTCTGCTTGACCTGGTTCTCTTAGCTCCACCCATCAACTCACTCTTAAAGGCACACAGTTGCAAGACTGCTGGCTTTGTTAAAGCCTTTTAGTTCTATCAATATTGCTGTTATTGCAGTTATATTGATATTGCAGCCCCACAAAATAATCTCTCCCCCCAAATGAAAGAGGCAAAGCAATTCCCTAGACCCATTCTGCTGAAAAAGGGGACCATGTCCTAGAACTGATATTCTCTCCCCTCCCTCCATCCTACATACACACATACTTCTTGCTGCAAAGGCACAACAGCGTCTTGCATTGTTTCTGTGGGCTCCAATCGCTGCCTGGACGGATGCGTGCAAATGCGAAAACAGGAAAGCAGGTTACTTTTTTCCCGACTGCAACCCACTATACATTTGCTTTGAGGAAAGGGCCTGAGTCACTCTGCACCCTCCATTTTCAGAGCCTTTGCCCTTTATCTTGTGGTTTCTTTCACCATAAAAATGTGGGTGTGTAACATGTGAGGCCTTTCACTGAAGGACATTGTGTGGGTGGGAAGAACGAGTGCCAAAACAGAGCTCATGGGAGTGGGTGGGCCATCTTTTATGCCCTCCAGACCGAAAAAAAATAAAAAAGAAAGAGATAGAGAGGATCCAAATTAGCTACGCCACTGGGCAACTGGAAGAGACCTTCTTATTTATTTTCGCAGATGCCTTTTTTTGCTCACACAAAAGTTGCCATTGTTTGAAGCATCTCTCAACCTATTGGCCATCAGAGGAAAAGAAACCATAACAAATATGATGTTTCACTCCCGATTTCTTCAGCAGTGTACAGTTCAGGCAGCCTTTGCAGGGTTCATTACCTTGGGGGAAGAGAGTGCTTGAGGATTCTAGTGGCCTTGTGAAAATCCATTTACAGGTTGGGCAAAAATGAATTGAGAGTCCCTCAGCAGAGCAGTGTAACCCCAGAATCCAAACAATACAGAATGCACCTGGGCTATGAACAGAAAATAAGTTGCAGTCTGATACATTATAACTCATGGTACACAACCTCAGGCTTTTGTGACCCTACAATATTGTTGTTTCCCTCTAGGCAAGCCATCTTTGCAGGTTCTTAGTTATTTTCGGACTAGCTAGCCCAGATTCCTCTCAATGCCTTCTCTGGACTGGCCTAAAATACAGCTACGCCAGGGGACACACAGTGACATTTTTGACCCATGTGCTGGGTAAAAAATGCACTAGCCATTTATACATGCACGCCTTAACCTGTGGCTGTTTGCTTCACAGTGGGCTTTTCCTGCAGTTTTTATTTTTGTTTACACAGGAATTCTCCTCCTGCAAAATATCTCTAACTTTGCCTGTACCCCCCTCCCCTTCCTCATTTCTATGCAACCTCCATTCGGGAACCCCTTTGCCATCTTTGGTCCAGAGTTACTTCAATAGTCCATATCAATTTCTTGTCAATTTCAAGAGATCAGTTGCTCCAGTGACACACCTTCAGTGCAAACAAAATCGAGAAAGTCCTTCTGATTGTTTGAAATGGCGAACTGAAGAGTGGGAGGAGCTGTGGGCAGAGGGAAGCAGGAGGAGCAAGAAACCCAAAGAAAGCTTAAATGCATGGTGATCTCCTTTGCTTTCCCTGCAAAGAGAGAGAAAAGGTTGCACTTGATCAAGTTTTGGAAACCATGGGAATTCTCTGATCTGAAGGAGGAGTAACTGCCGAAGAGGGGGAAACCAAGAATTAAACCCAAAGCGGAGACCACAAGTGCGTAAATGACCTCTGTCTGTGAAGATGCTGGTAAGGAGGAGGGATAAAGGCAGAGGTGGGATCCAGCAGGTTCTCACCAGTTCCCGAGAGGGGGTTACTAATTATTTGTGTGTGCCGAGAGGGGGTTACTAATTGGGTCCGCTTTTCCATGTCCATGCTTTCGCCTCCCCGAGAGGCATCCTGCCTTTGAACGTGAAGGTTCCATATAGCAATTGCGACTAGTAATGTAACTCCCTGAACTGGGTTAATCCCTTTCAGGTACTGCAATTCATTGATTCGCAGCCTTTCGTACCTTTTATCTCACCAGTCTCTATCAAAGACCCTGTGTGTTTCACCATTGCTGTGTTCAGATTTGTGAGTTGGGGCATTTTCTATAATGTGATGATGATTTAGAAATGACCTGATGCAAAACAAAATTTTGGGTTGTGGTGGGGTGGCTGCCCATGGGGGGGGGGGGCATCCAACTCAGGTTTTGCCCAGGGCTCAGGTTTGCCTAGGTACGCCTCTGCCCCCTTTGCTGAGGGGGGGCTGACAAGGGAACCTGTTACTAAAATTTTTGAATCCCACCACTGGATAAAGGGTTTGAACCATGAAGCCACCCTGTTCGTCAATCTTGCCCAACCTGTGTCCCACAAGGTGTTTGTCCATGTAGGTCCCATAAACCCAAGCATGACCTTTTTGGTAGTCAAAATGGATTCCCTCCTCCATATTTGTCCAGTGGAAAAGCTCCCTGTACCCATCCATAGAGGTATACATGGTCGAACAGACTGGGAGTCAAGCAAATCTCAGTGGCTTTGCACCAGCTAGTGCTTGAATGGGTCTGGGAACTAATAGCTAGGAGCAGCAGTGAAGCAGTGGCTAAGAGCAGGTGCACTCTTATCTGGAGGAACTGGGTTTGATTCCCAGCTCTGCCGCCTGAGCTGTGGAGGCTTATCTGGGGAATTCAGATTAGCCTGTACACTCCCACACACGCCAGCTGGGTGGCCTTGGGCTAGTCACAGCTTTTCGGAGCTCTCTCAGCCCCACCTACCTCACAGGGTGTTTGTTATGAGGGGGGGAGGGCAAGGAGATTGTAAGCCCCTTTGAGTCTCCTACAGGAGAGAAAGGGGGATATAAATCCAAACTCCTCCTCCTCCTCCTCCTCCTCCTCCTCCTCTTCTTCTTCTTCTTCTCCTCCTCCTCCTCCTCCACCTCCTCCTCTAAGCCATGCTCATCACCTTCTCCCATGCCGATGGTCGCAATGCCATTGCCAACACCACAGGAACCTCCTCAGTTGCTTGGATGAGGAACCAGCCCTGTGTGCCAGTTAAATGACCTGATGTGATGCTAGTTGCCTTCCCCTCGGCTACACCCTGTGTTATGAGACATGCCATCCACAGGGGCAGAATGGAAGGCCCGAAGGACCTTGTCAAGGGTTGCCAACCTCTAGGGGGCACTGTGCCAGGCTTGTGAATGACACCGGAGTGTGGCCAGCAATTCTATTGGCAAACTCGTGGTCCTGGCAAGCTGAGTGTTCCTCCAAAAGAACCCTTTCCACATTGTTAGTGATTTTTCCCACTCCCCCATATGCTTTGTGGATCTTTAATTAAAGTTTGGTTCAGTTCTTCAAGCCAGTTTGCAGCCTTGATATGCCGAATGTTACACTTAACAGAAGAGCACACCCCTTGCCCGTACGGTTTGATGCCTATATTATCAATCACTCAGCAGATATCTTGAGGGGGTTGGAAGAGAAAAGAGAAAAAATCGATGGAGCATCTTGGAATAGCACAGCGGGGTTGCAAATGGAGCTTCGTCTGGGGTCAGGCGAAGGAGAACAAGCACCTGGGACTAATTGCTCTAAATAAAAGAGCAATTAAGGATATTACAGGAAGACTGAAACATCCCAGACCTCTCTCTGACCCTCTTTGCGTATTTCCATGGCAACCAGCTACCCACCCCAGATGTCTTCACTCCTGTCAGTCAAACTGAAAAGAAGAAGTTGAGGTTCTGATTCCCAAACAGAAAAGAGGACTTCCGCCTTACTTTGGCCAAAGTGGAAGACTACAAGTATGAAGCCTCATGTATGTAGGTCTTGGAATACCCATACATGCAAGCTGGTTGCCCGCAAGGGTAGGGAAAACCATTTAGAAATCGGCCACTCCCTACAGTGTGGTGTAGTGGCTAAGAGCAGGTGCACTCTAATCTGGAGAACTGGGTTTGATTCCCCACTCTGCCACTTGAGCTGTGGGGGCTTATCTGGTGAACCAGATTAGCTTGTGCACTCCATGCCAGCTGGGTGACCTTGGGCTAGTCACAGTTCTTCAGAGCTCTCTCAGTCCCACCTGCCTCACAGGGTGCTTGTTGTGAGTGCGAAAGGGAAAGGAGATTTTAAGCCCCTTTGAGTCTCTTTACAGGAGAGAAAGTGGGGATATAAATCCAAACTCCTCCTCCTCCTCCTCCTCCTCCTCCTCCTCCTCCTCTTCTTCTTCTTCTTCTTCTTCTTCTTCTTCTTCTTCTACTACTACTACTACTACTACCAAGATTGTCCAAGATCTCATGGATTTAGAAGAAGAAGAAGAGGAGGAGGAGGAGGAGGAGGAGGAGTTTGGAGTTTGGATTTATATCCCCCCTTTCTCTCCTGCAAGAGACTCAAAGGGGCTTACAATCTCCTTGCCCTTCCCCCCTCACAACAAACACCCTGTGAGGTGGGTGGGGCTGAGAGAGCTCCGAGAAGCTGTGACTAGCCCAAGGTCACCCAACTGGCATGTGTGGGAGTGTACAGGCTAATCTGAATTCCCCAGATAAGCCTCCACAGCTCAGGCGGCAGAGCCGGTTCCTCCAGATTAGATACACGAGCTCTTAACCTCCTACGCCACTGCTGCTCCTTTAAGCTGTTTTCCCATCCTTCCTCTTCTCAACAGCATTCAACGCTCTTTGATTGGTTATACACTGGTGCTCTAACTTGCATTGAGGGTACATCTCCTTTGAGTTTTGATTACAGACATGCTCAGACTTATGGCTCTACAGATTTGGGAAAGCTTGCAGTTCCTGAGAGCAGGAAAACCCCAATGTTTTCCCTTACTTTGGGGTTTCTGCTCCTTCCAGTCTTCCCACACACATGTTGCTTGCAGGCATTTCTACTTGCTGTAGCCAACTTTAAAAAATAATTAATAGCGAGGCATTGCAATAGTGATAATAAAGATATAAAATTAATGGGATTTTGTTTAAAGTCAGCAATCTTGTGACTGATCAGAAGGGACCCAGAAGTGGGGGCACACAGGCAGTGGGGCATTTCTTCATGTGCTCCAAGCATAATGGGCCTTTCCCCAGTTATTTATTATTTCTGATGTCTCTTATCCCCATGTAGTTAAGATGCAGCTTAGTTCGAAAGTTGGTTTATTATTTTATAACCACTATTTTATAACCACTATTATAACCACTATTTTATAACCACTATTATTTTATAACCACTATAATTCACTATTAATAAAGATTTTTTTTATAAAATCTCCCTTAGCAGCCCCTTCCGTACATGCAGAATAATGCACTTTCAGTCCACGTTCACAATTGTTTGCAAGTGGATTTTGCTCTTCCACACAGTCAAATCCAGCTGCAAAGTGCATCGAAAGTGGACTGAAAGTGCATTATTCTGCAAGTGCGGAAGGGACCATAGTGTGCTGGTTCTGTTTATATTGGTTGCATTACTCTACTAAATATGAATGATGACTATGAATATTAATATCTCACCCTAACACTTTGCACATGCACCAAACCTCCCGTTCCTTCCTTGTGGGTCTCACATAACACAGAGCACTGAGACAAGGTTCTAAGCCTCAGCCCCGGTTCCGAGGTGAACTCCACAGATGGAAGAGTTTCTCTACAAATCTCATCTTGGTGAGGACATCATTGAGTGCCACTTAGATAGAGCGACTGCTTTTTAAAAGAGTCTTCCCGGCAGACGCAGCAGCTGTCCCTTGACACAGCATTTCCTAGTAGTGTTGAGAGTCTTTCTCTTTCAATCAAAGGTGACAGCTTTGGACGCAGAACTGATTTGCTCTTCTGGTTCATTTGTTGAATAAACAATGGCTTTTGTTGTTCTGCCTGCAGTGCCCCCAAATAGCAGCACATTTTGAAAACCAATTATTAAAAGGGTCTCTCTCTCTCTCTCTCTCTCTCTCTCTCTCTCAGACAGCTGCAACTGCCATCAAAGAGCAAAAAAAGGTCCATTAAAAATCACAAATGAACGTGGTGGGTAAGGATGATTTCAGATCAATGGCGTTTGCGTTGCTGTTCATGTTATATTTATTACTGGTTTCACTCAGAGCTCTGGCTGGCCCTGCACTTGGATAGCTGCTTGTCTAATGGCAATTCTGTTCGTGCCAGGACCATTACAGTAAGAGCTGGATGACAGGTGTACCTCTCATTTGGAAATTTACCATTGCAGAGGCAGAAAGCAAAAACAAATATTTCCTTGGAAAGAAAGAAAGCATGCAAGAAAGAAAACACGAAGGAAGGAAGGAAGGAAGGAAGGAAGGAAGGAAGGAAGGAAGGAAGGAAGGAAGGAAGGAAGGAAGGAAGGAAGGAAGGAAGGAAGGAAGGAAGGAAGGAAGGAAGGAAGGAAGGAAGGAAGGGAGGGAGGGAGGGAGGGAGGGAGGGAGGGAGGGAGGGAGGGAGGAAGGAAGGAAGGAAGGAAGGAAGGAAGGAAGGAAGGAAGAGGGAAGGAAGGAAGGAAGGAAGGAAGGGAGGAAGGAAGGAAGGAGGGAGGGGAGGGAGGAAGGAAGGAAAAAGGGAGGAAGGGAGGAAGAAGGGAGGAAGAGAAGGAAGGAAGAAGGGAGGAAGAAGGGAGGGAGGGAAGGAAGGAAGGAAGGAAGGAAGGAGGAAGGGAGGGAGGGAGGAAGGAGGAAGGAAGGAGGAAGGAAGGAAGAAGGAAGAAGGAAGAAGGAGGAAGAAGGAAGAAGGAAGGAAAGAAGGAAAGGGGAAGGAAGGAAGAAGGAAGGAAGGAAGGGAAGGAAGGAAGGAAGGAAGGAAGGAAGAAGGAAGGAAGGAAGGAAGGAAGGAAGGAAGGAAGGAAGGAAGGAAGGAAGGAAGGAAGGAAGGAAGGAAGGAAGGGGAGAGGGAGGGAAGGAGGGAGGAGGGAGGGAGGGGAGGAAGGAAGGAAGGAAGGAAGGAAGGAAGGAAGGAAGGAAGGAAGGAAGGAAGGAAGGAAGGAAGGAAGGAAGGAAGGAAGGAAGGAAGGAAGGAAGGAAGGAATTTATATCCGCCTCATATTAATGTGCATTTAGCCTTGTGCTTGCCTGGTGGTAAATTGTTCCAGAAAACTGGTCATATTAGCTGAAAAAGTCTAACTTCCACAAATGTTCCATTCTATGCTGTTGAAGCAAATGGGAAGCTGCTAACTGTGCACGTCAGAACATGATCCATTAGGTCATGATCTTGTGCAAATTGGGCAACACGTTGATTTTCCATGATAATCTACCCATTTCTTCGTTCGCATGAGCAGCCCTGTGGTTTGCTCTCCGAATATGTGAGGCTGGTGGTGGGTTCCCAGTTTGCATGAACAAAATGTCCTGCAGAACCTTTTGCTCTGACCAAGGCCTCTTCATATTTTCAACCTAGCCTTTCCCTTGGCCACATATTTCTTGAGGATCCCATCAGTTCACCTGAATTATCTTGGCAGCTGAAGAGTTGACTGCCATCATGTTCTTGTAGTGGTGTAGGTTTACTCTAATCTGGAGAACCAGGTTTGATTCCCTGCTCTGCCACTTGAGTTGTGGAGGCTTATCTGGGGAACCAGATTAGCTTGTGAACTCCAACACATGCCACCTGGGTGACCTTGGGCTAGTCACAGTTCTTCGGAGCTCTCTCAGCCCCACCCACCTCACAGGGTGTTTGTTGGGGGGAGAAGGGAAAGGAAATTGTTAGCCCCTTTGAGTCTCCTTACAGGAGAAAAGGGGGGGATATAAATCCAAACTCCTCCTCCTCTTCGTCATCTTCTTCTTCTTTATGCAAGGGCTTGAAAACTGTTCCAAAACTTCAGCTGAAACAGATTGCCAGATTTCTTCCTCCAAAGAAATCTGGGATCCTGAAGCAGCAGCAGTAAAATGTTATTGTCTTTAGCCAAAGGCCGAGACAAAACAAAACAAAGGCTAAAACAAGAAAATAAAACACTCAAAATAGAGCAAAATTTATTACCAAATTAAAACCGGTCGGCCACTCCAAACTGAAGCTTTCTTTGCAAGCACTTTGGTTCTAATCTTCCTGGCCGTGAGGGCAAACACAGCCACCCTAGACGAAACATGGGGATCGATATCAGATAACAAACAAGTTAATTTCTTGGAGTGTTGACTTGCACAGAAGATTATCTTTTCAATAACTTTGTTCCTGGTTTTTACGTATAGAGGGCAATTTTAAAACATGATGTGGGAGATCCTCCACAGCTTGGTTCCCACAAATACAGAGACACTGAGCCCTGTGAGATCAGCGGAAGGCACTGCCTAAAACCTTAGCAATGGTCGATTCCCCACTCACCATTTGTTGCAGGGTAGTCATTCCAAATAATCCGTGGTCCTGCAGTGCTCCCCACCACGCCCGCGGCGGCAACGCAGCCACCCCAATTCTGCCGCTCTCCGACCCGCTCAGTGCACGTCATTTCTGCTCCTGGAGGGAAGTGCACTTTTGGGAGTGGGGAATTCTGGGGGTTTACCCTGGGGTTCAATTTCCCGCTGCTGGCGGTGACATAGATCCTTCCGTCCAATCAGGGCACAGCGGGGTGCACGTCGCTCTGTACGCACAAATATTCATTCATTTGTTGAATCAAAGCGAGTTTTCACGCCGCAACACATTAAACAATCAAAATCCAGCCCCGGAAAAAGGGGGGAAATGGCTTGGGGCAGTTTAATGATGATGGCGAGGTGCGTGGTGACTGTCAGTGTTTTTTTTTTTAAAAAAAAGGTTCGGCCCCCTAATCGGCACTCCAGCCAATCGGAAAACAGACCTGCCCTGCCGATCTCTGTCGCCCGCGCGGCTGTGGTGAAGTGCTGCGTTTCTGAAGCCGTGGAGCAAAGCAAAGTTTGCCTAAGGGACTAGCTGCAGTGGGGAGTGTGACTGCGCAGCCAAAAACATGCGAATTCTGAAGAAACCGGTTTATTAGGTTTGTCTCTGCTGTCTCTTTTGAAGTAGGGAAACGGCCCATGTTAGAACCATCCTAAGATTATGTACTGGAGGGACACTGAAATACACTATAAGAATGCTCCTGCACTGAGTCCTAGTCCTCTTCAGGGTAGAGTGACCAGGATTTCTGCCACTGCACTTTGTGTCCCTAACACTCAATGAGCATCATGAAATGCTGTAGGAATTCTCCCAATCTCTATGGGAGAATCCTAGCATGTCCCTCAACATGCTGACATCAATTCTTTATCTGGAAGTGATGTCGCTGTGCCGAGCAACACTCCACCTTCCCGTGCCCCAAATCTCTCAAAGTTGGCAGGTTTACACATGGCGACCTTGCTTCTGGACACAGTTTTAGGTGCTGCTCATCCATCATGGATAAGGTCAGAAATACCTTAGAGATCATCTCTTCCGATGCCCCACCCCAATCATAGCTCTGAGACCCTTTGATGGCGCCATCTTAATGGGGCAGTATTGGCTCAAGGGTTTGGAGGGAGGTCCAAGCAAGATGACCTCTGCCCTCTACCGCTAAGGTTCCTGCCATCACTCTCACTCCCCTGTTCTCCACCCAACTGACTCTTTTCTCCTTAAAAAGCTAATGGCGACTGTCACTGCTGCTTGGTGCTCTTACTGCTACCCTCTTGCCTAGCAAGTGAGCAGTGACGGTAGCTGTGAGGAGCAGCAGCCATTGCCCTGCAGAGTAAAGGAATGGGCTCTTTCCCCTGTTGGCTGCCATTGTTGCTAGTTTGCCTGGATAGGTGGAGGGGGGGTTCCACCATCACTCCAGAGCTGGGGTCTGCAACCTGCGGCTCTCCAGGTGTTCATGGACTACAATTCCCATCAGCCCCTGCCACCTGTCAGAACATGTGTAAATGTTTAGATGAGCAAAATCTAAATGACAGCTGGACCCTCCTTCTAACAGGTGCCATGTGCAGATTAGTACCGAGTGCACAGCTTGTACCGTGTGCAAACCTTTGGCCAATTGGCTGATGGGAATCGTAGTCCAGGGGCTGATGGGAATTGTAGTCCATGAACATCTGGAGAGCCGCAGGTTGCAGACCCCTGCTCCAGAGGGTCTTCGGTAGGGTCGCCAGCTCTGAGTTGGAAAATAACTGGATATTTTGTGAGTGGAGCCTGAAGAGGGCGGGGTTTGGGGTGGGGAGGGACTTCTGTGGGGGATAATGCCACAGATTCCATTTTCCTAAGCAGCCATTTTTTCCAGGTGAACTGATCTCTGTTGCCTGGAGGCTGGCCACTCTAGGGCTCAGTCCTGCTGTTTCTACACAGCTCAACAGACCAGGTGGTAAGTGTGGCACTGTCAAGATCCATGTGGTGTCTGGGGATCGTCCAGAATTACAACTGACATCAGATATCAGTCCCTCTGGAGAAAATGGCTGCTGTGTAGGGTGGATTATGAGGTGTTATCCCTTGCTGGGGCTCAAACCCCACCCTCTCTAGGCTATATTCCCAAATCTCCAGGAATTTCCCAACCTGGAGTTGGCAATCTGGTGACTGCTACTGTACCAGTGGGGGGTGCATAAATGGTCAGGTTGCCATTCCTGAGAGGCCTCAGCAGGTACCCAAGAATGGTGACTCCTGGCGTCCACCTTGCTTGTATATATCAGATTCTGCAAGCAAAGCAGAGAGATGCACTAATGGAAGTCTCTCGGGTGGTAGAGTTGCCAACTCTTGCTTGGGAAATACCTGGAGAAATGGGTGTAGAGGCTGAGGAGGGGAAAGTTTGGACAGAGGAGCGACCTCAGCAGGGTATGATGTCAGAGTTCGCCTCAAGCACCTTCCAGAAGCATTGTGAGGAGGAAGAGGAAGAAGAGTTGATTTTTATAGCCCACTTTTCTCTACCTTTAAGGCGTCTCAAAGCAGCTGACAATCGCCTTCCCGTCTTCTTCCCACAACAAACACCTTGTAAGGTACATGGGACGGAGAGTTTGTGACTAGCCCAAAGTCACACAGCAGGATCCATGTGGAGGAACGGGAAAAACAAACCTGGTTCATCAGTTTAGAGTCCACCGTTCATGCGGAGGAGAGGGGAATCAAGCTCAGTTCTCCAGATTAGAGTCCACCACTTAACTACTACACCACGCTGGCTCTCGTTTTAAGAATATTATTTTCACCACATTCTTTAAACCCAGAACAAACCTGAAAAAAAAGCTTTCCCCCCCCTAAACCTCACTTATTCATGAGGGTTTCGTTTCCCTTATTTGATTACATTCGCTTGTGGTTTGTGTTTTCCCACATTTTACAGAGAATATAAAATCTGAGGCAAGGAAAGTGACCACTTAAAAACTGCACCGTTAGGCCTACGGGGCTGACATTAGTCATTCTGGAATGTGGTCTCACAACACATTAACATGCAGAGGCAGACAGACACCCACACAACTCTTTAAGCATGTGCCCCTCTCCCACCTGTTAGCGCATCATCAAGGATTAAAAGTTTCAGCTGTCAAATGATGATGGCCCCATTTATACAGGTCTCTAACAATGTGGTATAGCAGTTAAGAGGAGGTGGATTGTAGGCAGTGGTGAGATTCAGCCCGTTCGCATCACTTCGGCAGAACCGGTTGTTAAAATGGTGCTTGTAAACAAACAGTTGTTCAATCATTTGAATCCCACCACTGCAATCAGTTGTTAAATTATTTGAATCCCACCACTGATTCTAGGTTTGATTCCCCACTCCTCCACCTGATTGGCAGAGGCTTATCTGGTGAACCAGATGTGTTTCCACACTCCTTCATTCCTGCTGATTGACCTTGAGCTAGTCCCAGTTCTCTCTGAACTCTCTGAACTCTCTCAGCCCCACCTACCTCACAAAGTGTCTGTTGTGGGAAGAGGAAGGGAAAGGAGCTTGTAAGTCACCTTGAGTCTCCTTACAGGAGAGAAAGGTGGGGTATAAATCCAAACATCCTCCTCCTCTTCTTCTTCTGCATGTTCTTTCAGTGTATAACGTGCATAAGTACAGTTAGTTTTCCCCTTTGTTTTGTTTTAAATGACCTATGTTTTAAGCTTCAATGTCATGATATGAAAATTGCAGCCCATTCTCATATCATGACATCGAAGCTTCAAAGATATTGCATTTATCTTCCTGCCTTCAAAGAGATCTCCCAGCCTTCCCCCATCCGCCCAACTGATCTTCTGGCCTCAGTACTCTTTTGTTTTTCAGGCCACTGTTTAGTTCAACAGATCAGTGGAATCTCTTAAATTTTCCATAGGAACCACCCCCCCACCCCCCCCACCCCCAACAAAGAGTAGCGTGACTAGAAGAGAAGTTGGTTGAGAGGGCACTTAGACGTAGGTGGAAGTGTCTGGCCGCCAAAATGGAGGAAGCCTTGCAGCGGACACGATGATGTCACTTCCTGTGCCCCCAGAAGTGATGTCAGTTTCTCACGGGGGCAAAAACATTTGGCTAAAACTCTATGGTTACCAGAGTTTTGCTCCAGTGCCAGAGCACCCCTGGCATTCCTCTGTGATACCCAGACATCACTTCTACGAGCATGGGGAATGGCATCTGTGTGTTGGGATACTGCCAACATTCCTCCCAGTTTCCAGCCATCCCCTCCCCCACTAGCAACTGAGCAGCGATGAAGAAGCGCTTGCTAGCAGTAGGGGATCAGCAGCCTTTGTCTATAGTGTTTCCTATGTAAGTCAGAGGATAAGCTTGGGTCTTAAAGCTCTTAAAAGTCATACTTGAGTCACTGCAGCTTTCTAATGTGTCCCGTTCTGATCTCTCAACTGGGGGGCACAACTGTTCCCAAGAAAGCGCTCTCCCAGCAGCCAAAAGGCCAATTCATGTGATCACTGGATGCCTGCCCGCAAGCCGGTGAAAAATGTTGGCCTCTTGCCCATGGCTGGCTGGTTGTTTGCAGCTGTTGCCAAGTACAAAATCTGTGTTCTTTCAAAAGTCTGCAAACACTTCAATGACTTTTCAACTAGCCTTAATCCTGTGTACACTAGCAGATGCACCCCACCGTCTGGTTACAATGGGGTATTAGAGTATCTAGAAATGGCAGTACCATGATGCACACAATACCGGTAATTGTGTGCTGAAGAACAACCAAGAGAACCTCTTATTTTTGTTCTGCATCTGGTAATCTGGGATATCCAGCCTTTGGGTGTGGAAGTTCCATTCCCGATTGTCATATCAAATAGTCTTTTTTCACTTCCATGTTTTAATTTAATCCTTTCAAAAACCTTCTTATACTTAACGGCCAAGCAACATCTCAAACATTATTTCCTTTGCTCGGCACTAGACCAATTGTTTCTTGCTAAAGAAACAATAAGCATCAGTACATCAGTACTGAGTCCCTTGGCACAGAGTCGTAAGCTGCAATACTGCCGTGTAAACTCTGCTAGCGACCTGAGTTCAGTCCCGACGGAAGGCAATTTCAGGAAGCCGGCTCGAGATTGACTTCACCTTCCATCCTTTCAAGACTGATAAAATGAGTACTTGGGGGTAAAGTGTAGATGGGCAAACCACCCACTAAATAGAAGAAGAAGCCTTTATTGGTGTAAACATATTAATAAAATACAAACCATAAAATACAAAAGGAGCTTTAAAAACACAAGTAGTTTCAGCTGTAAAAAAACCCTCTAATAACAGACATAAAACATCAAATAGTGATATAATTTTACAAACCGCTTAATGAATTAATGTCCATCTAGAGATGTATCTATAATATTTAATAAGAAATTAGCTACATTCGAGCAAATGGTAGGGTCAGTGTTGTCGAAGATTAGAGGGATCTTAAGAGTATCAATTAGTTGATTATATAAGAGTGGGATAAGGGAAGTCTGGTTCAGCCTAACTTTAGAAAATCTTGCATAGTGGAAGAGAGTGTGATCAAGCATTTCAATTTGGCCCGAGTCACATGGGCATAGTCTTCTTTGTCT
Organism: Sphaerodactylus townsendi; assembly: GCF_021028975.2. NCBI lineage: Eukaryota > Metazoa > Chordata > Lepidosauria > Squamata > Sphaerodactylidae > Sphaerodactylus > Sphaerodactylus townsendi. Next base: position 15,359,654 of record NC_059439.1, on the reverse strand, counting down.
ATTTGCTGGTACCTGCCATAAAGAAGCATAGAGGGCATTATATATTAAATTGGGCAAGAGACATAGCTCTTCTTTGTTTCGGATTTAAAAGACAAAAAATATAGTTAGCTATGTGCCCTTGTTCTAGGGGAAAGAGCAAAGTTAAGGAAAACATGTTTTCCTCACGGCAAGTCACAGTTCTTGCTGAACTCTCTCAGTCCCACCTACCTCACAAGGTGTCTGTTGTGGTGGGGAGAGGAAGGGAAAGGAGCTTGTAAGCCACCTTGAGTCTCCTTACAGAAGAGAAAATGGGGCATAAATCCAAACTACTGCTGCTACTACTACTACTACTACTACTACTACTACTACTACTACTCTTCTTCTTCCTTTCTATGATAAAGTATGGATGGCTGCTTACAACAGAAATTGAAATAAAACAATAAAAAACAGAGTTAATGGTAAAAATTCATGGCACAAGTAGCATGGATAAATAACAAATAAAATCATGAAAAAACCACAACTCCAAAATGGTGACCCCCACCACCAAAGACGTACGACAAAGAATAGCAATACGAGCAGGACTCAGGTGTACTGAGTCCTGCTCGTATTGCTATTCTTTGTTGTATGTCTTTGTTATATAACCTAAAAAGCAAAGCTGGCAGGGGAGGATTACCCCTCCCCTCAAATGTCCTCCAAAACAGCACCTTATTTACAGGTCTTGGGAAGCCACCAGTGAGGGGACCAGCTGGATGTTCAAGGTGAGGGAGTTCCAAAGCTTGAGGGCATCGCAATAGAGAAGCATCTGGTGATTTCAACGCATGGGTCCTGGGAACTAGTGGAAGCCAATGTAATTGCTCCTGTATGATGGAACTGGAATCCCCACTGCATGTCCCAGTTAGCGGCAGTATCAAGCACTGGAGGAAGTTTTGAAAGGAAGCCCCATGTGCAGCACATTACAGTAGTTCTTCAGTTTCATCATAGTGTGTGTGACTGTTATTGCTCAAGAGCCGACTTGGTGGTTAAAAATGGTGGACTCCAATTTAGAGAACCAACTTTGATTTGCTGTTCCTCCACATGAGCAGTGGACTCTAATCTGGAAAACTGGGTTCGATTCCCCACTCTTCCTTATGAAGCCTGCTGGGTGACCTTGGGCTAGTCACAGTTCTCTCAGAACTTTCTCAGCCCCGCCTACCTCACCAGGTGTCCATTGTGGGAGAGGAGGGGAAGGAGTATGTAAGCCGTTTTTATATGACTTATGATAGAGAAAAGAGGGGTATTTAAAAAAAACAACTCTTCCTCTCCTCTTTGTAAAGATCCAAGCCTGTCAAGTTATGCTGCCCAAAATTCCAAAATGGAGCATTTTCTAAGGTCAGCCTGGAACTGTCCATTAATTTTTTTTCCTGCCTTCCTTGTCTTTCAATTCCTGAATAGACTATAGAGGCACTTCCCACAAGCTTTTTGAGCAAATCCCAGATAGCATCTGTATCCAACAGCAGCGTTACTAATTGCCAATGCAGCTAATGACTGAAGGGCTGTTCTCCTTGCCTCCAGGCAATCTTGAGGTTAACATTAATAAATCCCAGAAAAGTCTCAATGTGATAACCAGTGCACTTTATAACATGTGTGCGGAGGAGAAACTCAACAGATTGTTTTTGCAGTCGGGTCATTGTTACTTGCTTTTAAAAAAATCCTTTCCTCACTCATTTCATCCTTCTTTCACACACGTAGGTCTCCCCTATGGCCCAAACAGCACCCCCATTTCAGAAGAGGAAACGGTACTGGGGGAATGCCAAAGCCATATGCTCCACATTTGGGCACTATGTATGCAGGAACTGAGAAGATCTTGCAACTCAACAGGTGACACATTACAGAGTATAAGGTTCTGTTCAGTGCCCCCCACCCTATGTCCTGTGTAATAATATGCATGAGTTGCAGGTTATCCTTAATTCTCATACACCTGGTGCCTGATTCTGATCACAACTGCAGCACATGCGGGAAGGGATTTCAGCATCCCCATGGATGTCATTTCCCCCTCCAATAATCAAGAGTAGATATTGAGGGCAGGTGTCTCTTGCCTTGAAAACCCAGTGGGCATCATAAAACAGCTGTGAATTGATGGCACACAATTGATGGCACACATTGAGGGTGGGGATGGAGGAGTGCCTACTGCCCATAGCTAAATGGCAAGCCTAACTCCAGACCCAGCCTGTATACTCCATATATTTCTATGCTATCTTAGAAAAAAGATATTATCTTTTGGAAATTCTCCTTCTGGCTTCTCCTACTGATTCAGATCCTATTAGCACCCACACACTCTTTCTTGGTTTGCAGCTGATCTCTTGCAAAAAGTACACCCATTCTTTACTAATTTGCAGCTGATCTCTTGCAAGACATATTTTATTTATTGCACTTAATGTTATTTCTGGTCTTTGCAAAATTGATCGTTGCAGTTTATGGAGAATGGAAGGATAGGAAGCTCAGTCTTTGATCAGCCGGTTAGCATGTCGGATTAGGGTCAGGGTTAGAAACCCCATTCTGCCATGGAAGCTTGCTTGGTGGTCCGTTGCACTCTCAGCCTACCCTTCCACACAGAGTTATTGTGAAGATAAAATGGAACAGGTGAGAACAATGTAAAAATGCACCCCCTGCAGGTCAAAATATGAAAACACACCAAAAAATGCCAAAAAAATCAGACGAACCTGAATATTTCCGGCATGCCTGAATATTCAGGTATATCCGAATATGTTATTTGTCTTATTCGGGTATACAGATAATTTTATACCCGAATAAATCCGAATCCGAATTTTACCGAATTTCTAGGGTATTGACCAAGCCTAGTGCTGAGGTAGGGCTTTTGCCCAGCAAGGCTTTTGACTGACTACTGGAGATTTGATTGGCTGTGCAGATTTTTAAAAATGCAGTTCTGGTGGCAGCCGCCACTGCATTACTGAAGTTAAGCTATGGTAATCATTTTGTGGCTGGCTCCGCCTCCTGTGGCAGCCATACTGTTGCTGCACCCACTGTGCCGTGTTAGATCTTCAAATGTGCCTGTGGGCTCAAAAAGGTTGGGGACCCCGGCACTAAGGCCTTGCACTATTTCTTCCACTAAGGCCTTCCAGTTATTTCTATTATAAGCAACCAGTTCTCTGTTTCCCCAAGTAAATGCAACATACTCTGTCGCACCTTAATTTGTCGGGGTGGCTGGGAGCAGGGCTGCATAAGAGTGGCCCAGATGCGAGCCGTAATCGCTTCTAAATGGAAAACAGCTCTTTGGATGGGAGAGCGATTAGCAGTTGACTGGAGAGAGGAGATAATGGAGTGGGAGAACCCTGAAATGGAGAAGAGTGTGGGTGGGAGAGAACTGAGAGAGGGTGTGATGTGATGCAAAGGGCAGACACCTGCAGTTTGCCTTTTCAGTTCTTGGCCTCCACACTACTGTTGGCAGGCAATTACCGCCCATTACGGCCTTCCTCGGAGCAGAACCGGGCTGGAGCTCAGCAAATTTCAGACCGCAGGCCAGGTCTGCAGAGGAGGCAACTTTGTTTTTAAAAAAGATGATAAAGATCTGGAAGTGGCATTAAACAAAAGGAGAGAGAAACGGGACACTGTCCAGATCAGGAGGCCTTTTTCTCTGCTGTCTTCCTCTCCACCATATGGCTGATTCTTCCCTTCCCTCAGGAGCTACAGTACCCATAATAATTTTGGTAAACCAAATTAATCACTCTCCTTTGATGATCGATATAAAATCAATGGATTCCATTCTTTTTAGTGAATCTGTGTTGAAAGTGTAACTATGTGTTCATAAAAGGAAAAAAATGGAGGCAAGATTGTCTATTAACATGACTGCATTTGTACTGTACTCCAAACAAACCAGTAATGTTGATTAAAGATCCAATATAGGAAAACTAACTAGATGCCTATGGTTTCTTAGGCCCGTTCCGCATGGGCCTGTGAAATGGCAGCCCACTGGTATAAATGATGCCGGTGGTGCCTGGGACCATTTGCACACTTCCATGCGGGCAGCCCCGGAGCTGCCGCTGCCCACAAAGGCTCCTTCGCATGGAGGCACCTTCGCACAGAGGCCCCTTTGTTTCATTGTGAAACTTACCTTCTCTTCTCCACACAGCTCTACAGGAACAAGGGGACCCGCCCCCATGGCCATGGCAATGACTTGCAGGGTCGGAGGCCAGGAGGCGTGTCCCCTCATCCATGTGGAGCTGCGCAGGGAGGGAAGGTAAACTGACAGGCGCCAAACAAAAGGTAAACAAAACAGGGAAGGTAAACAAAACAGGCGCCAAAAAGTGGTGCCTCCCACCCAGGGCCATTTGCATGGCACTGGTTGCACAACATTGTTTTCAGAAATCTTCGCTCATTGAGCAAGTTTCAAAAACAGTGTTTCCCCACTGGTTGCGGGGGGGGAAGCCCAGTGCTGCCTCGTTTTGGAGGTGGCAGCCATGCAAACAGTGCCCCAGGAATTTTTACCGTGCCTGGGGTGCTGTTTTTGGCCTGTGCAGAACAGCCCTCAATTGCATGCCGCTGCCCAAATCAGCGTAACCAGAATTAGCAAAACAATATTTAGCACATGCAAACCAAAACCTTGAAAGAATATTAAAATTTAAGTTTGAGACGAATCAGGAAGAATGGTGGGGAGGTAGACCCACTGTGCGAGCACTGGGTGGGGTGACATCACATTATAACATTTACTAGACAGACTACGTTTACGGGATGGTTTGCCATTGCCTTCCCCAGTCATCTAAACTTTAACTGCAGCAAGCTGGGTATTCATTTTATCGACCTCAGAAGGATGGACGGCTGAGTCAACCTTGAGCCATACCTGAAACTGACTTCCATTGACTTCCATTGGGATCTCGTTTAGTTTGTAAGCAAAGCTTGGACTGCAGTATTGCAGCTTACCAGTCTGTACCATGCAGCATTTTTTTGAATCGGGAATATATGCTACTAAACATCTTACCAAGCAGCATTCCAAAAATATATAATGAATTATCCAAGTACATGGTGACGGCGGCAAGAGTAACATATGCAGCAAACTAGAAGGCAAAGACATGCCCAGATTTGAATGAATAGAGGTAGAAATTAACTGATTATGGCAAAACTCACATCCTTTCCACATAACAGACCCATTTCAGAATTGCAAGAAAAACGGAATGTCTTTTTAAAAATGATATAGTTGGAAATTCGGAATAAAGTTAAATCCAAACAGAAGAAGAAAAGGTTTAGGTAATATATGTTTTGTAGTAAATATATGTGCCATAAAAATGGTGTGAATATTAATGTTCATGTTTAAAGGGTTTTTTGTGTGTGTGTTGAAATAAAACTTTTTAGAAGAGGAAGAGGAGGAGGAGGAGGAGGAGTTTGGATTTATACCCCGCCTTTCTCTCCTGCAAGGAGACTCAAGGTGGCTGACAAGCTCCTTTCCCTTCCTCTCCCTTCACAACAGACACCTGGCGAGGTAGGAGGGGCTGAGAGAGTTCAGAGAGAGCTGTGACTAGCCCAAGGTCACCCAGCAGGAACGTAGGAGTGTGGATACACATCTGGCTCACCAGATAAGCCTCTGTCACTTGGTACAGAGTGGGGAATCAAACCTGGTTCTCCAGATTAGAATCCACCTGCTCGTAACCACTACACCATGCTGGCTCTTTTACACTTTTTAAAAAATCCAGTGTGCTATAAAGCTGGATGTTCTAAAGTACATTCAAAATGCACACCTGGCCTCTGTTCACACAACTGGGCAACTGCGTGTATCGAGATTGTGGTGATTTGCCCATGCTCCAAGTATGCTCCGCTGCCAGGACTCCTAATACATGTCGAAACATCTGCTACTCTTGGAGTCTGATCTAGATTTTGGTCCGTTAACACTGGAGAAGTCATCAATGAATGCCCTCAAAATGTGATCTTTTCTTTCCTTGGGTCCACTTCTCAGTGCCGGGAGTTCTTTATTCCAAACAAACCCGGATGAGTTCTTCCCATTAATATTTATTCATTACTTGATTGCTGAATGAAAACAGAGCTGAGCAGACAATGAATGTTTTAATTGTGGGTGCTTGCTGCCAAAAAGCAATTTCTCTTTCTCGTGGGATATGAAGACGTGGGATATAAGAAGTTAGGAAAACAAAGAAATCTCAGCAGGGCTCAGAGATGGATAATGCAGGGGGAGGGGCAACATGTGAGCCAAAATTTGCACAATGCTCCAGATGCATTCTTTTTTTTTCAGTTTGCTTTTCTCATATTCCTAAATCTTGAACTTTTATGCATTTATATCCTTTGCTCCTCAGGCAGGTTCTCCATCCTCTACTATGCACCAACAACATGGATGAACCATGATAACAGCATGCAACAACTGGATCACCATTTAGCTCAACTAAAGTCACCTGCCATCAGAGGCGTATCTAGTGAAAATGGCTCCTGTGGCAAAATTTGAGTTCCCCCGGGCTTCATTTTCCCTAGATAAGGGGGGGGGGATCGAGCCACCTGCCGTTTTCACAGAGGAATGCTAGGTTGGCAACAGCACTCAGGTCTACCACCTGGAAGCCGGTGAGGTGCCCAGGTCTACCCCCCAAAGTCAGCGAGCACAGCCTGGGCACAGAGGGAGCTGCCAACTTCAGGAGAGGCCAAGAACAAGGACCCAGCCAGTGCCTGGCGCCCCTCCCCCCACACACATAATTAGATGCCGTGCGCCAGGGGACATGTGATACCTATGCCTGCCATAGACACTTAATGTAGACCTCTAAGCTTGAAACCCATTGACATCAATGGACTTAGAATGAAGGGTATAACTCTGTTTAGGATTGCACTTTTAACTGTCCACCTTCGTACAGGCCTAAAGCCTTCATGGAAAGTATTGGGATAGGATGAAAGGACTTAACAGAGTGTGAGGGGGCCCCAAATCACTTCCATTTTCTCAGGCCCAGTGGTGGTAACGGGGGGGGGGGAGGGGAGCAGAGAGACTCACTAGGCCTAGATAGGGTTGCCAGCTCCAGGTTGGGAAATACCTGGAGATTTGGGGGCAGAGCCTGAGGAGGGCAGGGCTTGGGGAAAAGAGGGAGTTCTGTGGGGTATAATGCCATAGAATCCACATTCCAGAGCAGCCATTTCTGCAGGTTAATGAGTTGCAGTCAACGTTCCCTGTAAGCCATGCAGCCACGCAGCCACACAGGCACTGTATTGGTGCCACACAGGTTGGGCAGCTGTTTGGCAGGAGAAACTCTTGCTGGCGGTTCAGTTCTGCACAGCGAGAGTGAGCTTCTGTCAGGCCTGTGCCATCCTTGGCACGTACACAGCTCTGCTGCAGCTGGCCCAGCCATTTCCACCGCTTTAGGCCATGAGGCCTCTTTCCTTTGTTCGCATGTAACTAGTTCAATAGTGCTGGATGGTTTCTCCTTATCTGTCTTTCAAAGGGAGTAGCCTGCCTGTCCCAAAACAATGTCTCTTTCTCACTGTCCTTTCACATGCTGGTATTATGGGAATGCAAGGGTGGGGGGATTATGGGTTGAACCAAATTGTAACCTTTAGGTATATGCTGGGGCCAGAGAGCCAAACCCCCAGTTTCGGCTATCTGGCCGTTGGGCTGACATGGTCCTGAATAAAGCTCTTGAACCTACCTTGAGTCTTAATACTGACTGGAGTACCAGACCTTTACAGCTTCCTCACAGTAATATGGAACCTTAGAGAGACTGTTGGTTGCAATCCTAGGATATATCCAGCCAGCACCTGGAGCTTGGCAACCCTAGATTGGCACAGCCTAGGTTGGCACACCCTCTTCCTGGAAGGGGAGGGGAATCCAGTGTCCCCAGCTGCCAACTTCTGACACAGCACAAGTTTAAGTGCAAGATGTCATAAAGTGAATGAATACAAGAATACAATACAGTGCAATAAATATACGAATCTATAACACATATAAACAGCCAAAAACTTATTACAAGGTAGTCCTATATCATATGCCAGTTTTCAGCCTAACTGGGAAAATTACCACCATTAAATGCAAAATAGCCTATATTTGTAACCCCTGGGAGAGAAAGTCTCTAATGAGCACTTGTGATTGAAACA